>NC_056727.1:359160955-359288455 GCF_019279795.1 Protopterus annectens | reverse complement strand
AGTTTTAATACAGGAATGATGAGGGCAGCCAACAATGAGCTACAGCCTTGCAAATAAAAATAAATTGCTCAATAAAGGCAGATTAGCAGGTTCTTCAAGAATAAAATACTGCAAATACTATTTATAGAAGCAAAGAACTGTGCACAAAACTCTACATCGATCAGGATGTTTCACTGAAATGAGTAAGAAAGCACAATTTTTAGCTCATTAAATATGGTAGCATTAGGGTAATGAGTCCAAAGACAGGTGGGATAAACACCTGTTGTTCAAAGTTTTAATGGTGCATTAACAAATGCTTCTGTGTGTCTAGTTCACTGATGCACAATTCAAATGTTGCTCCTTGTAATAAAAAAAGGTCCTACTGTTAATGAAAGCAACACCTTGCGGTGGCTACAGTAAGTAATATTCAATGTCTGACTACCAGCACAAAGTTGATTTGTATTCTACTCAATATTCTACCTTGCTCTCTGTCTTTGTCACAGAAACAGTATTTCTTAGCAGCAGTCTTTATTTCTACTGGCCTGGGGCCTTTGTGCTACAGTACAACGCCAGCACCAGGTCTCCCAGGTAACACTGCACTGCAATCCGATCATTATTTTTCTAAGCTTATTACACTAATACTGCCTAATGCATCAAAAGCACAATGTAAAACTGCAAATATAAAGGCTATCTGAAGTAATCAGATATTCCTATAAAAGAAATGCTAAAACTAAGCCACATAAACAGGTTATATACTGTACATCTAAACACAATGACTTTTCTTTTTTATTTACTTTACCTGATTCATTGTTAACAGAATCGTACAGACCAGGTAAGGAGAATATTTTCAGGAATGACACACAAGATTTAATCCACCCGTGTCTAAGTGATTTAAAGTTACATGGGGTGCAGTCAGGGGCTGTGGGGGTTATATTATACTTAAATGCATGGGAATATGGGATTTATTTCACTGGCATCTCAGTGGTTTAACTAAACTAAAAAAAAAACACCACATCAGGTTTATCTAAGAGAATCTGAGTGCATAGCAAAGATTTTGAAAGGAAACCTGTAACACCTTTCCAAACAGTAGTTTGGAGTACAAGTGGTTATAACAGGCATTTAAGGGTGGTAATGATGGATAACCCTGAACAACATTTGGTAGCACATGAAGAATTCAGTGGTATCCTTCGAGGCAGTCATGTAGGTCCACAAGAAATTTGCAGCATTGTTGCCTGCCCTTGTTCCAGTTCCATCTGTACCCTTTCAAGGTTCAGCAGAGAATTGTCCTATTCCCTTGGTAGCCAAGCATCTTTTCCTGTTGAACATCAATTTACTATTTATGCATTAATTATGTAATTTAGTTATCTATTTAACTCCAATGCAACATAAGCACCCCTTAGTGTCTTAACCCTTACGCCAACCCCCAACCCATAATGATGTAACAATGACTATGAGGTATATAGATAAATACTAGGCTATCAGTCAGCAGATTATTACAAGCCTAGCCAGAATTCAGAGGTTAGAATCAAACTTTGCACCCACTATCTGTGAAGTCAAGAACCTAACCATTATGCCAACCCATTTAAAAAGTGTTCAGTTATCACAGGTATTGATGTTCACTTGTTTGAAATTAATTATGGGTTGTAAAATGTGCATCACTACAGAAATCACCATCTACTATCATTTAATCATAGTTAAACAATCATATATCTAACTTAGCAGGGGGCACTGCAAATCTGTGTGTGTGTGAGAGAAAGGCTGTATATGAAAAAATAGTCACAAGTTTTATTTGTGAGCTCATCACAGTCAGAGAATGTGTACCCTTTTCAGGAGCAGTATATTCTAGGGTTACAAGCTTTGCTCAAAAAGAGCTAATAGCATTGTACTGTGGTATTTCATAAACAAAAGAAGTCTAACCTTAAATACTGGCTTTCGGAATTGTAATTAAAAACAGTATTTAACTTTCCACAACAATGAGGTTTTCAATCACATGAAATATTTACACAGAAGAAAGGACGCATCACCAAGGCTTGGAAGTGAGCTGTTTTTAGAGAGAAAAAAAGGAAACCTTACCAAGACTTGTGAATTGACACTTAAAACTTCATGAAATGCAGCTGTTTCATTAGCTTTGCAACTACAGGCATAGAGTCCTGACTGCAACCCAGGAGAATTTGATTCAATTTGCAGACCTGATCCAGGGACTGAACAGGTCATAACTGTAAGGAGTTGCTTAATAGTCTGGAAAGTAGGCACACAGATTATTATTTTTTTTTTAACCACAACAAATGAATGGGTATATAACTGAATATTTAAATGCATTGTAATAAAAATATCTAGTTGTTCCAGAGATGCGTCTCTGTCTTGATGTGAACCACCAAATGTCTATATGATCATTAGAATGTGCCAGTCTAAGACACTATACTAAACTCTGTTTCTTTCCAGGACAGGCATATTTGTGGGGACTGCAATACATAAGCAAAACAAGTCAGTACTCAGCTGGTGCTACATTGGAAGTAAAAATCATAAACAAATAAATACATACATAAATGTTACCTTTTGTTTCACATGAAACATGCAGCCAGCATGAAAAATCCTTGTACTGCCTTGGACAAAATATCTCATCTAATTTTAACAATGCATTTACATCTATGGGGTGAACAAGTCTTACGTACTGTATGTAGAGTAGCACCCAAGTATAAATCCATTGAGGTTTTGCTACAAATTGACAAAGGATAATTGGGATACTGTCTCCCACAAACAGGCATCAGAATGTAGCCCTGTACTTAAATTTCACTGTAAACGTTTGCCAAGTTTCATTATATTCAGTTTTTACAAGGAGAGGATATATAACTTCTTGCCAGAGTACAAAACTCAATATACATCCATAAATAACTGTCTACAACTGGCATTACATAACTAACAAATAAAATATATATTTCTTAATGACAGTGGCCACCTCTGTCACAGAAACTATATCATCACTGAAATGCCAGTAGTGAGAAGGTAAGGGAAAACAGACTAGAGAAATTCAACATTTTGCTACAGTTAAGACATTAAACATAGAATGGTAATCCTAAGTGAAGTACCCAAGAATGGACATAAGCAAGTACAGTTGGGGAAAATCTTACCATAACAGTAGATGTCCTTCTCTTCACCGATGCAGTATTCCTTACAGAAGGGGTCTCCTGCCAAGGAAAGCCCGACATCTGGACAGTATACCAAAGCCTTTAGATCTTATAAGTGCAGTATCTCCCACATATGCTCCCTGTGTCAGGTGTAAGGCATAAAGGTAACTTATGGACGCAAACATTCAGAAATTAATTGCCCCAGGTGGAACAGAATACCTTCAGGACAAAAGAGAAAATGTGTATCTAAAAGGAAAAGGAAGCAAGAACCCCTCGGCCAGAGGGCAAAAACAGCACAAGGGCAAGAGCTGGAAAAGAGGGGTAAGGGATGAGGGTGAAAAGAAGGACATCTACTGTTGTGGTAAGATTTTACACAACTGTACCATGTCCTTCCATATAACTGTTGCAGTACTCTTTACAGAAGAGAGAGTACAAAAGATAAGAAGGTGGCTGGGAGGAGGAAGGTACAGAAGAGCCCTCTACAAACCCAGGCCGAATAGCCCTGGCAAACCCCGACCTGGTCCTGGAAATAACATCCGACTTATAATGTTTAGTGAAATTATGAACAGAGGACCAAGCATCTACCTCAAGGATGGAATAGGTGCCCAAACCTTTGAAAAAGGCACCAGAGGAGGCAACCACCCCAGTAGAACAAAGAAAGACATTTGTCATGAAAAGAATAACAAAAAGAAATGACCTTAGAAATCCAGGATGAGATGGTTTGCATGGTAACAGCCAAACCCAAAATCCTGGGATGAAAAGAAGCAAGAAGTTGCTCAAATTTGTGACCTGTCTTTGTTTTATGGAAATAACACCTGAGCTGTCTATGCAGATCCAAGATATGATGAACCTTCTCACTGGCAGACTGTGGAGCAGGAAAAAAGGAAGGAAGGTGACTTGACTGATTAAGGGACAACTCATTAACATCTTTGGGCATAAAAGAAGGGTTAGTTTGAAGAGACACCCTATCTCTGTGAAAAATTAAAAAAGGAAGACTAGCCATAAGAGCCTGAACATCAGACACTCTCTTGGCTGAAGTAAGAGCCAACAAAAGAATAACCTTCCAAGTATAATGTTTCAAGGAATCTTAATTAATAGGTTAAAAAGATGCCAGAATCAATTTTCAGGTACAAAATAGAGGTCCCAACTAGGTGGGATAGGCTTTCTGGGAGGCCTGATATGAAGGACTCCTTTAAGAAATTGCTTGACTTCAAACTGAGGGGATAAAGGAGGATTCAAGGCAGACAAGCAGAAATTGTTGACAGGTGAGCTGTAACTGAAGGATATGCCAACCCAGCATGGGGCAGCTCACACAAATAAGACAGAACCAGAAGAACCCACACAGAGAGGGGATCCTGATGGCAAGAGAGGCACCAGACATAATTTTTTTTTTCGATTTGGACTTATATGATTTTCTGGTATTTGGTTTCCTGGCCTCCTGCATAACCAGGAACAGATCCTCAGAAAAGAGGCGCCTAAAAGGAATCAAAACCCTATCACCACAGTGCTGAAAAGTGGACAGGAGAGGATGGATAAGAGATCCCTTATCCTGTATGAGAGGATCCACCTGGTGAGGTGACTTGCGGTGACTGCCCTTTGCCAAGTGATAAAGAAGTAGGAATCAATGTTGTCTGGTTCAAAAGGGAGTTGCCAGCAAGATTATGGGAAAGTCCTGCCTGATCTTATGCAGAACTCATGGCAAGACAGGAACAGAGGGAAGACATACAGAAACACTCACTTCCAAGGAAAGGACAGGTTGTCCACTTCCCAAGATAGAGGATTTCGTACTCTTGAACAGAATAGAGGAAGTTGTCTGTTCAGAGGGGAGGAAAAGATATCTACCTGAGGAATATTACACTAACAGACTATGTCCAGAGACACGTCTCTGTGAAGCATCCATTTGTGAGCCTGTGTTCTGGACCTGCTCAGTGAGTCTGCCCCAAGACTGTACTCTGAAGGAATGTAAACTGTCTGAAGAGTCACTTGATACCTGACAGCTAGTTCCCATGCCTGAAAAGGTAATCTGCAGATGAGGTAGGAACTTGTACCACCTTGCTTATTGATGTACCGCATCCCAGTGGTATTGTCTGTGAAGACCTTGAGGGGGCTAACATGGAAAAGGGAATGAAAAGCTAGCAGAGCTCTCATTTATTTTAAGTTGATATGATCTGACTACTAATGAGGAGGTCAGAGAACCTGGATCTTTAGAGGGGTCTAGAAGTCCCTCACTTGAAGTCTGAGGCAAACTCTTCTCGAGAAGAAACTGGAGCCTGAAAGGCTAGCTCCGGAATGAGAGAGAGCTGCTAAATCCACCACTGAAGCTTGAGTTTGAAACAAGAAAGTAAAGGAAAAGGGAAATCCAGATGTTGGCAGTGTTGAGGCTACATTGATTTGAGGTACCACTACAGCTTCTTCATATGGAACCTGGAAAGAGGAAACATGGGAGTAGTGAAGGCCATAAACCCCACAGCACTGAGAAATTCCCTGGCCATTAAAAGGATGGAAGATGGAGAGACTGGTAAAACGTTGACAGAGACAAAACCTTGGAAGCAGGAAAAGAAGCCAACATGGGAATAGTTTGAAGCCTGCTTTCATGAAAAACATGATCCTGGGAGGGCAACAGAACCAATTTCTTGAGATTTATGGTGAACCCCAGACTTTATAAAAGACAAATGGTAAAGTAGAGATCCTGTAACAGACTGGTAGGAGATGGAGCCTGAATCGGTTAAGTCATCCAGATAGGGGAAATCTGTATCCCTCATAGCCTGGAAAAAGTAATGATACAAGTGAGGCATTTGGTAAATACCCTTGGTGCAGTGAAAAGGCCAAAGGGCAAAGCACAGAACTGAAAACGATAGGAAGAAATAGAGAAACATAAAAATTCCAGGAACAGAAGAGGAATGCAGATGTAAAGGTATGCATCGTAAAGGTCTAGAGAAACCAAGATGGCCTGGGGAAAAAGAGGAGGAAACAAGGTCTTAAGAGACAGCATACAAAAAGAAGGGGTCTTGAGAAAGGTGGTGGGCAGAGAAAGATCCAGAACTGGTTTTCATGTACCCTCCCTCTGAGAAACCAAAAACATTCTGGAGTAAAACCCTTTTCCCACTTGGATGGGTGGAACAGGCTGAATTATGTCTTAACCAAAAACGGACTGCAAATCCTCTGGGGAAAGAGGAGGCTGTTCTTTAGGAGGTTGTGGAATGCCTGAAAGGGGGTAAAAGGCTTTCCAAAACATGAAATACCCCCAGCAAATTATAGACAGCATCCAAAAGTCTGAGGTAATCTGATGCCAATTTGGAAAAGACAGAGAAAGGCGAAGAGACAAAAGGACCTTTCCGAGGGGGAAGAGAAGGCCAATGTTAAATGGAGACGGGCATGTTCTGAAAAGAAGGCTTCTGAAATTAAGGTGTATGAGTGGATTTAGCAAGGGGAATATGCCTAGACCCCTTCTTACCTTTGGAAGGTGGGTGTGTCTGCCTACAAAGATGGACACTGAAGTGTAATTCTTCTGGAATTTGGGGATAGGGCAGACAAATATGTTTGAGTTCCTGCAAGGCCTTAACCTTATTCTGGAGGGACTTAAACTCCTTAGCAGCTGTCCCAAAAAGATTTCTGTTAACTAGAGTAGTATCCAAAAGCTTGACTTTAACATCATCAGGTAAAGCCTGAAGATGTAGCCAAGAATAATGCCTTATCATTGAACCAAAATTAGCAGCCCTGAGCATCAGCTGAATCATAGCTGCATTTTATGGAGTGATGGGCAACCTGGGAAGTGGACCCATGTAGGGAAAGAGCTAAAGCCTTCCCATACTCAGGAAGATCAAATGCCACCTTAGCTACCTGATTACGTGGGTTTGGTAATTAATAGCCCCAAAAAGACAAGGTGGCAGCAGTATAAACCTTTTTATCTAACCGTTCCAGAGCCCAATTGTCCTTCTCTGAAGGAAGGAGCTCATAGATGGCAAAAGCTTAGAAGGTTTATCAGTGGAAAATGAAACCACTGAAGGATCAGCAGAAGGGCACTTACACAAAAATTGTTAATCCACAGACACCTTGTAGAATCAAGTTTCTTAGGAGCTGGGGGCTTTGAATCAAGAACAGCACAGGCAGCAGAAAATAGATCCAGCAGAACTGCCAAAACAAGGAGAACAGCAGACAGCTTAGGACAGTCCATTTGTAAGAGTTCATAATACCTCTTCGGAATGTCAGAGACCTGGGAACAATCCCATTTAAAGTACTCCATCATATGAGCAATAGTATCCCCAAAGGATAATTATTCCAAGCAGGGGTCTTGGCTCAAAGAATCCTCTTCCTCTGAACAATAGTCTAGAGGAGAAGCAATTTGAAAAGAGTAAGCAAGAAATTCCTCACCAGAATGCAAGTCCTCATCTGAGAAATCCAATTCCCTAGGCCTCTTAATAGGAATGGAAGACTAGAGAGAAGTAAGGACTGACTTCCCTTAAGGAGGCTTCAAAGTATTCAAAGCATTGAACAGACCCTGAGTAAAATCCTGCCATTCACCTTTGGATCTTTATCAACAGGGGTAATATGTTTAGTTTTTTTGATGTTCTTGAGTGGGACGTTCACCCTAAGGACCCTTGGTGGTTCAGACCATTGGCGGGATTCAATAATTGTAGTAAGGATCTCTTCCTTTGCTAAAATCTGAGGAATCCCCCTCAGTCCCTGGGAAATAATAAGCCAAGGTTCCCCCTCAATGTCAGGAACAGACATTGGAAAAGCCTCCAAGGACATGCAAGAAGTCAGATCCATGCTGGCCTCTGACAGGGTCATGGCATAGGAATCTGAGGAAAGCATCAGACAATCTTCTAGGCTTTCACTAGCTTCTAGGGAGATGTCCAGGAGAAGATGGACATCAACTGGATCAGTCCTAGTCTTCTTGGCCATCTTCTTGGCAGATGGCTGACCCTGAAACAACAGTTTAAGTCACTGGTTCTCAAGATACATGGGTAAGGAAGATAAGCAACTATGTAGAGTCTTAGGGACCAACTTTTGACAGATAGAACACTGCATGTGGTTGTGGGAAGCACATAATTGAAAAAGACACTGGTTGTGATGGTCTTTCTAGGGAATCTGCCTCCAACACTGACATTTTCATTTAGTGGATGAAATGAACACAAGTACACTACAAAACTAAAACAAAGTAAAGAAAAAACCCAACTGGGAACTTATATGAAGACAGTTTGGTAACCAGCACAGCAGACGGGCATTCAGACTGACTTTCAATAATGGTGGACGGATGTTGGGTTATCCTTGGCTGCCGAGCCCTTCTGTAAAGAATGTTGAAACAGTGATATGAAAAAGCATCTCCAAAAAATTTCACTAAGAGCTGTCAAAAAGTGAATGAGATAAGCTCTCTTATACAAAGGTATGTACAGCCATTTCTCTGTCACAATGCCAAGTTTCACTATATCTGACTTTTGTAAAAGGTGGATATATTACTTTTTTTCAAGGTGTAGAATGCTATACATGCCCAGTATGCATCTTTATTGAGTCAGCACTATATCATATGTAAAACACAAGAACATCTCTCTAGGGCAGTGACATTTTCTGTAACTGGAAAGATGCCAACAGAAAAAAAATCTTTGCACTGATAAGGACAAAATGGCCAAGAAATTTCAGTAATGAGCTATACTTGAGTCTTAGGGGCAGAATGTCATTGATAAGTACATTATGTGTCTCAGCATCCAAGTATAAGTCACTTAAAGTTTTGCAAAACTGGATGAATGGTGACTCAGATATTGTTAACTACAATTAGGCACCAAATACAGCATCAGACTTGCACAAACATTTCAGCATTGCAGTCTGCCAAGCTATATTATATTTGGTTATGGTAAGGGTGGACATATTACTTGTGTGCATGGTAGGAAATGTCATAGAAGTCCATATGAAGTCTAAACTTTGTTGGCTTTATGTGACAAATGGACACATACATATTTTTCCATAAAAGAGGTCCATGCTGTCATTGGAATGATGGTACATCAACAATATCTGGACTGATAAGAGCAAAATGACCAGCCATATTCAAAAATGAGCTGCATTTAAGTCCTTGATGATGGAATGGCAGTACCATCCTGTGCACATCTGTGTTATTTTTACAGAATATATGTATCTATAGATATATATCTATACACACACACACACACACACCCACACACACACACACACACACACACACACACACACACACACACACACACACACATTTTTGAATATGGCTGGTCATTTTGCTCTTATCAGTCCAGGTATTGTTGATGTACCATCATTCCAATGACAGCATGGACCTCTTTTATGGAAAAATATGTAGGTGTCCATTTGTCACATAAAGCCAACAAAGTTTAGACTTCATATGGACTTGTATGACATTTCCTACACACACACACACACATACACACACTTATATATGCATGTGAAAATATTGTTTAAAGCTGAGCTGCTATACATACCCTAAGTAATACAGTAGTGTGCACAACAGAAGAGTTTAGGGCAACATGGTATTGATGTCTGACTCCCAGTGCAGAGGACATATTATGGCAAGAGTAGAGACTCTTAATGGTTACCAACCAGAAAGCCAACTGTAACAGACTTCTGTGTCTCTCTGAAAGGGAGTACTACAGCCAAGAGTACTGAATTTTGGAAGTTACCAGATGGAGAATTTCTTGAAAGCCAGAATATAGCAACAAGAATACACTTGTTGACCTGTTTATAGAACTATTTGAAGTTTGCCTAAGATAAGAGCACAACGGCGCAGTGGTAGCATTGTCGCCTCACACCAAGAGGTTCTCCGGTTCGATTCTCGCCTGAAGTGCCTTCTTTGCGGAGTCTGCATGTCCTCCCTGCGTTCATGTGGGTTTTCTCCCACATTACAAAGACATGTGCCTGGAGCATTTCTCCCCGGGCCTCCACTGAAAATTGGCTTTGTTCCAAGTTGGCCTTTCCCAGTTAATAAATAAATAAATAAATAAGCACAAAGGACTAAAGTTTTGACCTGTTGATATGCTGCTTCTTGTGCCAAAGAAACAATATTTGAATCTTTCCATCTTCACTTGCCTACTGTGTGACCTTGAGCAAGTCACTTAAGCAAACAGTGCTTTGGGGGAATTGGGAATTTGGATAGGCTCATTAATGACCTCTTGGACTGCATGCCTATGAACCTATGATCTGCTGGTAAATGTGAAACCAGAACTTTAAAACTTTGTTTTGTTAAGAGAGCTTTGGCTACTGAACTAAGCTGGCTTTCATTTTCTTTATACTCCACTGTGAATAAAGTGGGCTAAATGGGAATTTATGTTTCCATCACATATATGTGTTACATACTACAATAGTATATTTTGATAGATAAACTTTTATCATAAGAACAAATTGCGATACTCTTTCATTCCTACTTCACAGCCTGCAAGTGCACCTATATTCATGGATCCATAGATATTCCATTGAGTCTCATGACCATTCAGGCCTTGCCAGAACTCTCCCAGGGGCACACCTCCTTTCTCCATGACAGGCAGGTCAGTTAATACCACAGTAAATTTGTGGATACCCATCTAGTCATCTAATTTATGTTTAAAGGAAGATAGTGAGTAGCACTGCTGAAAATGCAGATGAACTTTACTCCAGAGGTTTAGGAGATGCTGGGTTACAAACCTTCTATCCACAGTGTTTTATCTGTTGTTGAAGATTTAGGTCCCTGGTAATACTAGTGGTGGAGATATCAGACTTGCAAAGAAATATGACATCCAGGACATTTGCATCTCTCATGGAGCAGTAAGGGAGACAGAGATCTCCCCTTAAAAGTCTATAAGACTGAATAAAGAGATTGAGTTTCTACCCTCTCTAGGAAGCTCAGGGACTATAGGCCTGTGATCTTTTTAGGTGGGAACCTTTGGGGGTCTTTCTAACTGTTTGATATGTTTAGTAAGAAATATAGCAAAAGTGACACTGTACTTCGTAAATGGCCTAATCAATGTGAGTCTAATAAAGGTTTAACTTCTTTAGACTTAATGATATTCCTTCATCAATTAGCTGTGCTAAATAAAAGGATTTCCTGACAACAGCTGCCATGTGATGGTCAAAAGAGGAGGAGCTATCAACCCAGGTACACAGGCCCCTGAGTATTTTTTCATTTTGTACTGGTGAGTCCATGCAGAATGACTGGGGGGAGACGGTTGTCTACTAAAAGTGATGATACCACACTTTTTAGCATTTACACTTTTTAGCATTTACATTTTCTTTAGATTAAGTCCACTTTTAGTACTCCAAGAGTTTAATACAGAGAGTTCATTCTGGAGGGTTTGGGTGCTCCAAGGGTGACTTAACCCTCAATTTACAGTCATCTGAAAACTTTGTTAGTCCTAGGTCATGACTTTCTACTTGGAGATTTGAGAAAGCTTGCACCATGGTGCCTGGGTCAGAGCTGAAAAGTGTTTGTGACCAGACCACTTACCCAGTTAGCAAACCAAAATAAATAAATAAATAAATACAAAAAAGGAGAGGCACCAGCACCAAGCTCTGAGAGGATACCACAGATCAGTTTCTTACTTTCTGATGAAGTACTTGCAACTCACACTGTGAGGGGTGCTGTTTTCAGCCAGTTTGCTGTCTTGTAAAATTAACCATATGTGGGAAGAATTTAGTTTTTGTATGATGCCAACATGGGGAATAGTGTTGAAGGCCTTGTCCAGGTCAAGATATACTGAGTGCATTGCATGGCCATCATCTATAGTCACTGTAACCATTTCAAAGAAATTTACCAGATTAAGTACAGATGAACTACCTTTCACAAATCTAATGTCAATTCTAAGAAGATTCTTGATATCACAGTTCATGAGGTCAGTTATAATGCATTCCAAGGCATTCCAATGAGGCTTGCAAAGCTCATAGGTAAATAAATATCCAGATTGGATATAAAGCCACCTTGATGGAAGGCCATCACAACTGGACTGCCCCACTCATCAGAAACAAAGTCAGAATGTAAACTTAGATTAAGCAGTTTGAGGATTGTATCTGTAAAGGCATGTTTTAACATTACTCATTAAGCAAACAAGTATATTATCAGGTCCCACACAGGAAGTATTTTTGGTCTTCATTATCACTTTCACATAACTGGGGTAGTAGGGAATTCAGATATCCTGAAGCTTTGAATAGAAGTCTTGGGGTTGAAGTTAGCACAACATTTTTGATACTATTATTTTGTCAATATCTGAAAAACAGCAAGAGAGTCTTTTTGGGAGAGTCAATGCTTCTTAAGAGACTGAAGTGTCACCATTTGGTTTATCAAACTGGAGAAGTTTGTGGAAGCTATGGTGCAGAACAACATGACCATGAAGCAGGCTATGATGACCCTTCAAGAAAAGAGGGACTCTACCAATAAGAAGTTGGCCAGTCTCCAAGAACAGATACACTAGATAGCGTCTGTGTTGGCCACTCCAAAAATCATCCTATCACTAAAGAAACTCAGCAAGAATTATGCCATCATGGCACATCTCACGGCCTTTGAGATGTATGCCATACAGAAGAACTGGGCTAAGACTGAATGCACCAAGGGTTTGTCTTCCCAGTTTAGAGGAAAGGCATGTGTAGCTTACAAGCATATGAAAGTCAAAGAGTGTATGGACTACATCAGCTGGAAAAAAAAAAAAACGACAACTGCTTGCTATGCATCTGTATCGTGAAACACAAGTTTAAAAATTCAAAACTGGACATTTACTACAAATAAAACAGTAAGAGTTAAAATGGATAACTTAAATATTTGTATGACTTAGAATATGTTTAAAGTTATAGCTAGAACCACAAGCAAGTAAAATCATGTAAAATTTGAATGTTGACAAATTTAAAAGGGCTCAAGTAATTCATATAACCTGGCCTTTCTGGTTGACCCTATGAGTACTGACAAAATGTTGGTACTAAATGAATAACTGTTAGCTGAAGAAACATGGTTTAGAACAGAGCAAACTATGTCTGCAAATACTCAGAAAATGTCAGCAAGTGAAATGATACGTTTTAAATGTGGGAAGAACAGGCACATTGCTAACAAAATAACTAGTAAAAGTGATTTTTAACCAAGCTGTTAGCAATGTAAATTTAAATATTTTGCCTTTTAAAATAAGATTTCTAATCAGCATGTTGATGACAAAACTGTACTGAGGAATGTGATAAAATAACTGCTAGAATAGTGGAGCCAGCCTATTAGTCTCTGTGCCACTGCTGAAATAAATCTACAATACTGCTGGACAGGGATGAACCAAAAGGATTACAAGATTCTAGAAGCAAGGTCACACTTACTAAGTAACATTATATCTGCAATCATAAAACGTATAGAAAGAATACGGTGGAAACACTTTGTTCTCATGGAGATAAGAAAGATTATTCTTAAATCCTTGTAGAAATGTGGACACTGTGGGTAAAGTAATGCATCCTATGGCTTTAGCTCCTAATTTAACTCATGATGTTATAACAGGCCAAGACTTCCCTCAGTTCACGGCACTGTGAAAACTGATGAGAGGGCAGCACATTTAGATACTATGTGCCTTGAATATTCCTCAAGTAAAACTATGGGAGGAGGGGGCAGAAGCCTCACAAATCAATAAAAACACAAAGTCCTGAATACACAAACTGGGGACCACTCAGGATACATTTCAGGATCATAAGGCATTGCCTCAATACTTGTTAAATATGCAGGAGAGACAGCAGTGTCTGAGCTTAGTGAGACTGTGGGGCATATGTGGACACTGCTGCAGCCCAGGGGCTCCCTTCCTCTTCTGCCTCATGAGGAATGGAAATAGAGACTGACAAAGTGTAGAAAGACAGTAAAAAGGCAGCAAGACCTACATCACTGCCACTGTGCAAATCACCAGTAGGGAAGAAACATGGAATGCTTCCTGTCCTGAAACAAACAACTCCCCCACCTCTGGGAAAGGCAGAATTAAGCAGCCTTTATTATAGTGGTATTCCTATTAGCAATAGACATTCACCATTGGCAACAATGTCTAAGGATAACAGCATTGACAATCTCACTCCAGATGACCTGGATCAAAGTAAAAAATCATGAGATGGAATGTTTGCTTCTCAGGAAGTGGCATGTGGTCTTACCTCAAGTTGAAAAGCCTGACAGTAAGGAATACTGTTTTAAAATGTTTAGCCAAGGGAAGTTTCACTGGCACAAATTTCAGTTGCCATGACTGCATGACAAGCTGAATGGACTATGCTTGGGCTGGTGTTCCAAAAGGTTAATCCTCTTTTTCCTCCTCCATTCATCAATTTTTCATATCTATTTCTGTTAAGGATACTATATAATGGTGCACTGCAAACATTGTTTATACCCCTGATTGTACTTTTGGCACCACATGGATATAAGTGATAGCAAAGTATCCATGTATGCTTTAATCTGGACAACTTGTAAAAGATGTACATTAATCTAAGTTATTCTCATTTTGTGAATGCCTTTTTACTGTCAATATTTCACATTATTCCTGCTAAACAGCTTTTTACAGTGACATGATGGTTCTCCTTTGGTTCCTCACTGTCACAAGGGTCACAATAAACAGGGATGAGACATCCCAAAATAAAAACAATAACATTTTAACTCTCACTTTGGGAACATTCTGCCTAGAGTACCTCTTTTTTTTGTATCCAGAGGGATTTTACATATATGCTTTTTAGTGAGTTACAAGTAAGGCAAGCTTAACCCTAATTTATAAAGTAGCCAGGGCAGCTTGTGGCTTCAAGGGTAAATTATTATTTCTTAATCATTGCAATTGTATTACAGTTCACAATCACTCTAATGTAAATTTCAGTCAAGATTCAGAATATGACATTCATACTCAGTTATGCATGTTCAATACAGTACATTTCAGAATATAACATTAATATTCAGTTATACATTTCTAACAGCATTATGTACATTTCAGTCAAGTTTCAAAATATAACATTCATACCCAGTTACAGCATGCAATTACACCACATTTCACATGATTCAGTCATTATTTTTAAGGGTATTAAGTGGCAGAGCTATATGTAAAAAGTATTGCATCATATTATTCAGTTATTAGTTTTAAGGGTAAAGTGGCAGAATTATTTGTAACAGGCTTATTAAAATAAGTTATCTAAAATAAAATTAGTAATACTTATTCAAAATATTCAAGACATAATAGGGCAGGCTTAATTTGTTAATTCATTTACAGATTACAGTGCACTTTACATAATTATTGTACATTTTGCAAAGTTTAAAAGGACACTAACAGAGTATACAAAGGTATAGATCTGAAATATAGAAAGCATAGGTTTTAGTAAACTAATATAGCGCTTAAATATTTACAGGATATTTAAGACACAAATTTATATGGCAGACATCTATTACAGCACAGAAAACTTAAAAATGTAAATAAAATTATTACTTGTTAAAGGAATTTGAAAATTACATAAACTGGCCAAGTTGCTGAAGTTATTAGTTAATAGCACCTTTGAGACCATAAAGGACATCTCTATCTATCAGGACACATCTGCAAATTATGAGTCAGGTGGCATAAAGACCATGTATTCAAACTAGATTACAAAAGTTAGTAATACAGACATCAGATAAGTACAAAAGAAGGTCCCTGTAGACTTTCATCAGGGACCGCTGTGGGAGCTGTTAGAAGGAGGGTTTTCACTTAAAAGTAGTTGTTAGGCATAAGGTAGAATAAACAGTAGGCCTGAAAATATAGAGTCAGACTTGTGTTTCATTTATACATACAGTTTCAGGGAAAGACAGTTTAGTAGAAGGAAAAATATAATGTGCAGAAATAACATTTCACGAGGGAAAGCTACAGAATGTTCCTTTCTCAAGGGAAATATATGTGTACTTGCAATGGAATGCTAGATAAAGAATAGACAGACATTGTCAGGCATCTGCAAGATGAGGCCTGAAAACCACGGCTAAAGAGGCATGTAGAACATTACAGGGTTTCTGTAATATTAGGAAATACTTCAAACACAGGCAGATGAGTCAGTTAAGTTAGCTTTTGGACTGATACGCAAAAAGCCGGTGCTGTACAGACACTTGAGTCTGAGTACCAAAGTCAGGTCAAATATCCAGCATTAATAATACTATTCAGGAGGAAAAGACTGTTTCAGTTTATATTAGTAGAATCACAATATACGTGCAGAAACTTTTCATATGTTTATCAGCACTGTTATATTTATCAGTACTGTTAGTGTTATCCAGCATTCCAGACAATTAAAGAATGTCTACAAACTGTTATTGTTTATCAGCACTGTTATTGGAGACAGCATTCAGATATGTTAACATCTACCTCCACTACACATAATAAAGAATTCTTAACCAATCTACAGTTTGCAGACTTCATTTTAAAAGGTATAAGAAGACTTGGCCCATAAAGGAGAGACTGGCACCTGGTCAACACAAGTTTGGATAATTAACAGATAAAGACGTTCATTTCAGTTGTTTCCACTTAATTTCAGTATCATCCAGTATATCAATTCTTTCATACATTTCAGTACCTGTACATAATTTTGCATCCTCGGGGGAGACTCCTGGGTAATTCTTTTCAGTGGGTTGGGCTACCAGATTGCCTTCCTTGCTGTTGTTTACACTGGTCTGGGGAGAAGGTACAAGAATGAAATCTTGATTAAATGTCTCTTTGACAGTTTCTGTATATTAGATAGCACCTGGAGGATTCTCATGTAGTTTACGATATACTGCAGTTTTAAACCAGTGGTGGTTGTTCCTGCCTTAATGTGTACATTAGACAGATTTCTACTAGGCACTGGTGTTAAGGTTTTGTTGGTTGAGGGACTAGGACAGCAAGGTGCTGCAGTGGCAGTTAATCTGGTCAGGTTTTTACTAGAATGAGGAACTATATGTCTCACTAAGAGGAGTTAAATCATATAAAGTCCTCAGTTTGTGGGGGGAGAGATCTAAGTAGCACTAAGATTTCATGCAATACACGGTGTTTGCACACAGGCATAAAACAACAGCATGTGTGAATCTGTGGAGTATGATTAGGGCTCATATTGTGTTTGCACAAGAGACAAAACTCAAAAAGAAATATGTTGCGACATATATCAAACACTTAAGAGGTGAAAAGCCTACAGTTGCCTTAGCATGGCATAGAAAGACATGGCTCTTCTGTTCCATAAAAAACTTCACTGGATTATGGAATCTTCTCACAAGGACTCATCAGTGAGATGGGTGGATGTTGCTTAAAATGCAGGTACCTGTCCATTCAGGAATACATGAAGTAAAAGAAAGGGGCAAACATCATTAAGGAGCTGAAATAGAATGGCTTGAGGGTCAGAAAGCCAAACAGAAAGGCATCTTACAGAAAACTTACAGGCAACAGATAGAAAACTTAAATTGTTTCAAAACTTTGCTTAAACAGCACCTTTGCCAAAGATGGCTGTGTTCTTCCTGCTCATTCAGGTAGCTTTACTAAGATTACTTTGCTCCAGCTCTTATAGCCACTTTGCTTCCCAATGTTTTGTACCCTATTACTCCTCCTCACACTATACAAATATGACTCTACTCCTTCTCTCACACGCCACCACTAACTACAATTTCCTCCTCTGTCTATTTATCTCCCTGCTCATTTCTATAATTTCTACTTTCATATCTCTTGTATCATCAATTTCAAGATGCATTACTACTTGTCTGTCTGTAAATTATTACTGTGGAAAAATACTGAAGTCAACATATTTTGTATTCTGTATTTAAAGGGTTAAGCAGAAAAATGTTCACTGCGTGCAAACTGAAATGTTCTGGAAAATGTTGATCACTGAGGAATGCAGGAGTTAATCTTAAACTGCTGATAAAGTTAATGGTGCAAGAATAACTGTGGTACTGGCTGGTAAAAACAAGTAATCAAACTATCAATTTTAATGAATGTTCTGTGTGCTACGTGTATGTACGTGCAGGAGGGTCTATATAAGGAGAACTCAAAGTACAAGTAACCAGACTGCTGGCATATTACTATCATGTAGCAGATCTCCATGCATGTAAAATAAAGCTGTTTTACTTGCTTACAAGAACTTGGTGTGATTCTTCCAGAATATGTTAGAAGAGTAAAATCTTCGACATAACTGGCCAACGTTAGGGCGGCCCTGCACGGTGAATCGAACAAAGAGAGGCTGAAAACCTGCGCAGGTGGAGAGAGATCAGGCTCTCCTCGAATGAAAGACCTCCAACTGAAACAGGTTGAAATTAGAGGCCAGTCACTCTTTCCAGATTCAATCCGTGAGGTGGCAGCGAAACAGGGCGGAGGAATCACAAAGGTAAGCAAAAAGAAAAGCTATTTTTTGTTGTTTCTGATTGGAATTTTTGTCTAAATTTTAAGGGACTAGTCAAGGGAGAAATTTAATTTTCTCAAAGTATAAGGAGTATATGTGAATAAATTCCATATACAAGAGATCTCAGGAACAGGAATAGTTTCTCTTAAGAGAAATGGGAACAGGAACCAGTTGCGTCAAAGGTGACGACAATCTGAAGATAAAAAGTTTATGTTTGATTTACACCCAAAGAACGTAAAATATTTAGATAAATGGAAAAAAGATCATGGGTTTAGTGGATGTTTAAATAAGTCAGAATGTCAAAATCTAGTAAGATTACTGTGCAAACAGGCAGGAAATAAGACAAGGAATCAAAAGAAGGTGGGGTTTCCCCAGGCACAGAAATGGCTGGAGGAAGCAAATAAAAGACATAGGGAACAAAATTTGAAAAAGGGTGTGGTAATTCAAGTGAAAGAGATGTGTACTTTGTTAAAAGGAAGATAGTAAAACTTCCAAGTGTGTAGAACCAGAATGCAGACTCTCTTAGATAAAATAGAAGAACATTGGAAGCCCAAGGCAGATTGGACTTGCATTAATCAATGCATTCAATCAGATGACGAAACCGTAGACAGTTATCTACATCATCTCTCACACAATGTTTTGATGCTCATAGTGGGTTGATTAAGGTAGAAAATCAGGAAAATGACTCGCCCTATGAACAGCAATTGAAAAATGCACTCCTAATGGGCTGCCAGACAGCCATTGGTAACTTTATACAAAAACATATGATCACACACAGGACAGCGCGTCTACAGCCCCTTATGGAGTATGCTAGACATGCTGAGAAATATCTGAAGGAAAAGAAAGATAAACAAGCCCAGACTTTTACAGTTAGTGAAGATGGAACTTTAATGTTAGTTCAGGGTTCCGCAAACCACGGAAGAGGGCGGGGCAGGGGAAGAGGACGAGGACGGGGAGGCATAAGTCATTCTGAGGATTTCGAGGGTAGGCAAAAGAGGGGGGAGTGTTTTGGCGCGGTAAGAAAGGACATTTCGCCAGAGATTGCAGAGGACCGGAGAAACCGATGGTTGCTTCCGGTGGTACCGCATGACTATATGACGGTCAAAAAGACGTAGATGGAGGGTATGAGGAAGAAGAAGAAAGTGAGAATGGGGAAGTAGGTACAAGTGAAGACGATGGGTGGGGACAGGAAATGGCAGAAAATGAGAAATATCAAATGATAAATCTAACAGCACTAGCATCAACTATGCAATTGGAATCCCAACCAGTGATCACATTGCAAGTTGAGGGTCGAGACATAGAATTTCTTTGTGACTCAGGGGCTTCACAACGTTAGTCAGAAGTACTGCCATATCATCCGATGTTACCTCGGATGAATATGTGCTTGTAAAAGCAGCAAATGGTCAGATTTACAAAGAGCCATTGTCCAAACCTCTGTGGTTTACCGACCCAGAGACGAACCAAACCATACGGTTCCAAGTAATAATTTCAAAAATCTGCCCAGTACATTTACTAGGAAGAGATTTAATGCAAGTGTTCGGTATAGCAGCCGTCCCAACCTCCACTGGGATGGTGGCAAGGAGAATAGAACTGAATAGTGCAATGCTATTAGAGGGGCAGGGAGATCTACATTACTGGTATAGTAATGATTTGATAGAGACAGGCCCCCAGAGTGTAGTGACGGCTCTTACAAATTTGGCATTAAGCAAATACGGCATAACAAATCCGAAGGTGTCAGATCCATTACATTGCACAATGTATTACAGAAGATGTGCGGACCTGATTTAGAATACGAAAAGAAATTTCTTAGTTTTAAAGTCACCAAACTAGTATTGCATAGCCTTTTTGGGACACACTAGGTAATTCTGCAGTCACATGTAGCCTTACAAGGGATATGCAGCTGCTGTATAAGAATGAATTAACCACACATATTTCAGTCACGGAGGGTGAAGGAATGTCATGGTACCTCGTGGGTAAGAAAATAACTGAATGGGTAGGATGGACACCAGAACAGTTGGCAGGTAAGGGCATTCAGGTTCAAAAACTTAACTGGGTTACACAAGCCAGACCGACCGTGCACCTCAGGGAAGACAAACCGATACAATCCCCTGGGACATTATGACTATGTCTCCTTACCCCCATGGAAGAATCTCAATTGCAGATGATTCCAAACTCATTATGGTCGCAGGGTCAGCACGATATCGGACTGATTAGAACGGCAGGACAGGTAAAGATTACACCCAAGTCAGAATTTAGACCTCATAAACGGCAGTATCCCTTGAGCAGAAAGGCAGAGGAGGGCATTTTACCGGTAATCACAGTACTTTTGAAAGCTGGAGTATTAATTCTGTGCACAGACTCACCGTGTAATACGCCCTTATTTCCAGTAAAAAAAAACGGATGGGACATGGAGGATGGTACAAGACTTACAGGCAATAAATGCCGCGGTGGTACCTCGGGCCCCCATGGTCCCGGATCCGTCTATTCTGCTGAACGATATCCTTCCTACGGATAACTACTTTTCTGTAATTGATATCAGTAATGCCTTTTTCTCTATTCCCTTGCAGAAAGATAGTAGATTTTGGTTTGCATTTACGTTTATGGGCAAGCGTTATACCTATACCAGGTTACCGCAGGGACACTGCGAAAGTCCGACCATCTTCTCACAAGAGATGTCCACCAATTTGGCTCAGTTCCAACCAGCCCAAGGGTGCCACCTACTGCTGTACGTGGATGATATCCTCCTGGCCGCAACTACGGAAGAACTCTGTAAGTCCGAGACTATTCGACTACTACACTTTCTGGCACACGAAGGACATAAGGTAAATAAGTCTAAGTTACAATTTTGTGAATTAGAAGTACGTTACCTGGGTTATACTATCTCTGGGAAGGGCAGGCCATTAGATGACAGCAGAAAGAATGCTATTTTACAAGCCCCCATGCCAACTACAAAAAAAGAAATGATGTCCTTTTTAGGCATTACGAACTTCTGTTGTAGTTGGATTCCCAACTACGCCGAAGAAGTGCACCCGCTATCAAACTTAATTTTTGCAATACCGATGGCGGCAAAAGATTTGCTGCACTGGACAGACAAGGCAGTACAGGCATTTACTAGGATCAAGCAACTGATAGCTGGGTCAGCAACATTGGGGTTTACAGATTACAGTAAGACCTTTATGCAGACTGTAGATTGCAAGCAGGGATTTATGACATCTGTTTTAATGCAAATGTATGGAGATAAGTTAAGACCATTGGCATTTTACTCTAGCAAATTAGACTCAGTAGCACGAGCATTACCACACTGTGTGCAAGCAGTAATTGCAGCCGCTTTGGCGGTACAAGCGTCTGCCACATTGGTATTGTTCCATGATGTTACGTTAAAAGTCCCGCACTCTGTAGCAGTCATCCTTCTGCAGGACAAGTTAACATTTCTGTCACCTAGCAGACATTTATCTTGTATGACTACGCTGTTATCGCAGCCACACATGACAATTGAGAGATGCACTACCTTAAATCCAGCGACATTGCTACCTGTTGCTGAAGACGGTATTCCGCATGTATGCTTAGATCTCATACATTCTAAAGTTCTACCAAGACCGGATCTTAAAGATCAACCCTTACTACATGCGGACTGGACACTGTTTGTAGATGGGTCAGCACGCAAAACAGAAACAGGCACCACGCAGGTAGGGTATGCAGTTACTACTGCAACTCAGATAATAGAGGCAAGACCACTCCCCGGGAACTTATCCGCTCAAGCAGCGGAACTGATTGCTGTGATAAGGGCATGTCTCCTTTCAGAGGACAGGAATGTCACTATCTATACGGATAGTCAATATGCCTTCTACGGTGCATGTGTTTGCTCAGCAATGGAAAAATAGGGGGATGGTTACAACCTCGGGAAAAGACATTATGCACAAAGACCTAATCCTTGAATTACTACAAGCCGTCCAACGGCCACGGGGTTTGGCCATCTGTAAATGCGCTGCTCATACCCGTGCTAAAGACCCGGTATCACTTGGTAATGCCCTAGCAGACAAAGCAGCCAAAGAGGCAGCTATGTCCAGTACCTTTTCACTTGAAACCACACCTACAGAATTACAACCAACAGATAAATTTGATTTGCAAACCTTACAAGTCATGCAGGAACTTAGCACAGTACAGGAAAACAACGCTGGACTAGGTATGGTGTTAGGCAGAACAAAGGAATCTATGTGGGACCGGATAATAAATATGTTTTGCCTACTAATCTTTTTAGGTATGCAGCACTAGTTGTGCATGGCCCTTCCCATCTGGGCCCTGCAGCTATGGTTAGAATTATCCACCTTACCTTTTGGACCAAGGGTTTCATTGCATATGCAAAACGTTTTTGTCTATCCTGCATAGTATGTGCTAAATACCATGGGGGAGGGGTCAGAGTTGCTCCGGCATCATTTCCAACACCCCCCTATCCTTTTCATACAATATGTATGGACTTCATCGAATTGACCCCGGCACAACTAAAGAAGTTTGTGTTAGTAATAGTAGATGCATTTACTAAGTGGGTTGAGGCTTTTCCAGTGACACATCCGGATGCTCAATCAGTGGCTAAAATTTTGGTCAATCACATCGTCCCGCACTTTGGACTTCCTACACGCATCTACTCTGACAACGGCACGCATTTTGTCAATCAGATCATACAGAAACTGTCTACAGTTTTCCAAATTGAATTGAAACACCATTGTGCCTACCACCCACAGTCAGCGGGGTTGGTGGAACGCCATAACGGCATTCTAAAAGGCAAGTTGAGAAAACTCATGGCCGAGACACATCAGTCTTGGATTACCTGTCTACCTCTAGCCCTCCTTTCCATGCGCACAACTCTCACCTCAAAAGGAGTCACCCCATTTGAGTTGTTGTATGGGAGACCTTATTACGTCCCGCAGTGGCAAAACTTGTTGCCTGCGGAACGTGAGGGGGGTGAGGAGATAGCATGAGGAAAATGCTGGTGAGGAGATAGCATGAGGAAAATGCTGACCAATACTAACAGCTGTTTAATGAATGATTGTTTTTCAGGTTCAAGAGACGACAAAATCACGGAAGTCATCGCAACTCCAATGGCAGTTCGGATTAAAGAAAGGTCCTCATGGATCCACCTAACACATTGTAAAACATTTTAAGTTAGATAAAAAATTGAATTCCCCTGAGGAACAAACAGATAGCAGTAACCATGAAGGACAATAATGAGAATAAGAGAAAATGGTTCTATTGCAATATTTTATTGTTTATAACTATTGTGATTGTAATATTTTGTTTTTAATGAAGCTAGCCATTCAAAAGAGACAAACACACCAGCTGGCATCCAAACTTTAATACATATCAAGCGATTAAATATGCATATGCATCCTCAATGAATGTCTCAAATTGTTGGGTATGTACTGTAATATCTACTGTACATAGTGGCTTAATGTTAGGGACAGCCCCTCTGGAAACAAATGATACTTGGAATAGTTTGTTGTTTGAAACCACAGAAGTACCACTGAGAGACAAGGTGGCGCTGCCTCTTCTGGGGCGCCAAAACGGAACAGTGTGTTTTCAAAAGATTGAAAACGTTAAGGTGGGGCTGAGCCAATGTAATTTGACAATAGTTCATAATTGTACCCTAGAAGGGCAGTGCGAAACCAAGTTTGGAGCTATAAAAAAAGACATCAATGTAAATGATACTAGTTTTGTTGAAAAAATGCTGTATGTATATGGCCTGTTATTTAAGGGGCTAAAGCCAAATGGGAGTTATGAATTTGCAACCAATATCACCATAAAACGAATGATTGTTATTTTATTTGTGGTAGGAAAGCATATAAATGGTTACCATATGGCTGTTCAGGAAGTTATTTTTGGGATATCTGATACCAGCTATCAGACACGCAAATGTATTACCTCAAAGTAAAATACAAAATGCACGTTCTCTTAATAAACCTATTAATCCCGTAGGTAACATTGATGCGTCATGGATTTATCACCATGACTTGTCACACGCCAGCAGCAAAGGACTCTCACATATGGACCTAGGCGATGATGTAATTGCTTGGGCTGGTATTTTGCCAGCGTATGGGACAGTAAAATCCATCTGAGAACTGAGAAAACTGTCAAAACTGTTAGAGACTCTGAGTAATGTGACATTTTCAGTGCTAGAATTGGTGATGGGCAATTAACGCGATGAGAACCGTAGTGTTGCAGAACCGTATGGCGCCGATTTCACCCTAGCGGCGAAGGAAAAATAATTCAACAAGTTTTTGAACTGACTAAACCTGGTCCAAACCCCTTGACTGACTTTTTCCAAAACCTGTTTGGAAACTGGGGTTCTGTGTTGATGAACATTTTAATTGCTGTATGTGTTGGTGCAATCATATTTTTGCTGCTTGGCTGCTGTTGCATACCATGTATCAAAATGATAATATCGAAGGTTATCTCTGCCAATGCTACAAAAGCATATTTCTCTGATTATGAGAAGGTATACAACGATCTGGGATTGTGTAAAATAAACAGTATACAAAATGTTGTAAGGGGAAATGTGGAAAAATACTGAAGTCAACATATTTTGTATTCTGTATTTAAAGGGTTAAGCAGAAAAATGTTCACTGCGTGCAAACTGAAATGTTCTGGAAAATGTTGATCACTGAGGAATGCAGGAGTTAATCTTAAACTGCTGATAAAGTTAATGGTGCAAGAATAACTGTGGTACTGGCTGGTAAAAACAAGTAATCAAACTATCAATTTTAATGAATGTTCTGTGTGCTACGTGTATGTACGTGCAGGAGGGTCTATATAAGGAGAACTCAAAGTACAAGTAACCAGACTGCTGGCATATTACTATCATGTAGCAGATCTCCATGCATGTAAAATAAAGCTGTTTTACTTGCTTACAAGAACTTGGTGTGATTCTTCCAGAATATGTTAGAAGAGTAAAATCTTTCGACAATTACTAACCTCAAAAATATCCCAGTTTGATCTTTTCCCTGCAGTTATCACACTAAAAACACATTAGCTATTATTGTATTTTATTTTTCTATTCAATAATTAGTAATTTTATGTTATTTTCCCTCTTGCTTTTTGTGTTAAAATGCTATGTTCATGTAAGAAATATTGAAAAATCATGTAAATAAGTGCATGTGTAGATGTTTTTTTACCCTGCAATTATAAATGTGCATGTGTAACTCATGTGTGGAGCTTTTCTCCCCAAGCCTCTGCTGAAAATGGGTTTTACCCAATTGTACTTTTCCCAGTCAACAAAGATAAATAAACTTATCACACAAAGATATTACACTATTTTATAGCTGCAGCTAGAAATACAGGTACTAAATATATGAGCATACAAAGAACAGGTAAGCAAGGCTTCCTTCTCTTCCTTGCAGATAACTAAAGCACAGCAGTGTCAGATCCCACTTCTAACTTCAACCACAGTCACATGATCATCTCACCCTCTACTCTTTCCTGTTGTACATACAGCTCTAATCCAGCTTGTTGTGAAGCTTTCCTCTAATTATGCTTTAAGAACATTTAAGACTCTGACAGCATCCATCATGTTACACTTCCCATGTCTCTAATGAGTATAGTCCTATAACTTCTGTATGGTTCATTTTAATTAACATTTCATACTGCTAGCCTCTTGTGAATCTTCACAGGAAATCTGTGTCTTTCCTCATGTGTTAACACCAGATGTAAATGCTGTATTCAGTGTGTAATATGAGCATTGGCTTCATTACCTTCTTCCTGACAGAGGCCTACCATTAGCTGTAGGTTCCCATTGATTTTTAAGACAAAGAGTGTTAATCCTGAAACTCGGATGAATTAAGTGTTGTCAGGGGAATATATAGGGTGAGAGTTATGTACTAGGCTAATGACCACCAGAGCCTATATAAGACTAGACATGCAATCCAACCCAGTTATATCCCTATGTATTATGGGTATTTATTAGGAAAGGGTATGTTAGTTAGAAAGTTTAAATAGGTTATGTGGGGGGTATGTTAGTTTGGACATTACTGTCTGCCTCTTTCTATCAGAGACATGGGAGTCAGACCCAGCATACATACATATATATATATATATATATATATATATATATATATATATATATATATATATATATATATATATATATATATATACAGACACACACACATACATGCAAATGCATACATACACTAAGTCCAAAATTGCTGTATTTTGGAGAATCCCCCATTCTCTAAAATACAGCAATTTTGGAGTTGGTATATACAAATAGGGGAGATGGATGCAGCATCACACATCAAGGAGTTCAAGGGAGTTCAGGGGACTTGCCTTCCCCCCAAGTGATCTTAAGCATGTAGAAGAAAGTTTCACACTTTGATGTTTTACCCACAGGTTTGCTTTTAATTATTTTGATTTTCTGGATTTTCACTGTTGAGTCACAGACTTCCAATTAGGCTGTCATTAGTTGTACATCCCACATAACTACTTGCAATGGTCATCCACTTCATACAGGAGAGTGCAATGTTCCAACAGTTGACAGCCATAACATATGTTCACTTTCTGACATCAAGGGCTTTTGCTATTTAAAGTGCATTTGAAGATAAGGTCAATATCCCTGGGGACAGAATTCAGTACTATTTGACAATGAATGTTATCTGCCTTGAATGCACTAATGACTTAAACTTATCCAAGTTGAGCTGCAGACTTTTCTCTCTTTTACGATCTCTCTCTTTCCTCTATGCTTTTGTCAGAGTGCTAGCAACACCAGCACAATGAACTAAAACCTACTTGCAAAGTAGTGGACTACAAATTTAGAAATATGGGGTAGAATTTAAGGAGTGCTAATAAGCAATTTAATAAAATCGTGCTCCCAAACTCTCCCTGAAACAAGAACTCTAGTCTGTTTGGTTCAATGTAGTTAGCAGAAGGTGAAACTAAATAAATAAATGTGTGTTGCACTTCTCTATGGCCCAGAGGTATAAAACCCTGACTTTCACCAAGAAAACTTGAGTTCAAATAGTGAATCAGGTGATGGAAGAGCTAGATACTGTAGGTGTGGGATTAAGCAGCCAGCACGGGCTATCCCATCCTGGAGACAGTGAGTGGTGGTTCCAGTTGGCAGACCACCACCAAACAGAAGATTGACAGCACCAAAAAATGCAGAGACGACTAGGAGTGTTGGTCTTGCAAGCCAACAATGGTAGTCATTATTAAGCACGTGGATGAGAACACATAGTGGAAGAGCATTATAGATTCTTATGGTAACACAAGTGCCCACAACAGGCAATAGGGGTAGGGTTAAGGCTTAAATAAGAAATGTGGTCACTGCTTACATTTCTAGATGCAGGCCAGAGCACAGACTCCTCCTTGGCTACTTAAGTGATAGCCCCCTCTAGCCAGCTCTATCCCTCAGTCTGAGGGCTTTCCATGTACTAAAGAAATAACTGGTGTCAAGACCAAGAGAAGGAGGTGGCTAATGGGTGGCAGGCACACAGAAAAATGCACAAAAAAGAAACAGCATGACAATTGTGAAATACATAATGATTTTTGATAAAAGAACGTTTAAGAAATGGGGCTAATATAGCACTATATTATTCCAGCTAGAGGGCACTTTCTTTGTTACCCTCCCCCCAGCCTTTTGCATCTTTTTCAAAAGTCAGTTTTTCACCTATCATCTAGCCTGTTCTAAATGCTTAGGTACCAAAGCTTACCTAAAGGCATCCCAACAAGAGCTGAAACAAAGCATTCTTGAAGAACCTTGTAAGAACTGCTACGTATCTGAACATACAGTATATAAGAAAGGAGAAAATGAATAATAAAATGCGAAAAGACAAATGACAGCAGACAGAAAATAATGCTGTGCTCTGCTAATAGGAGCAAGAGGGCACCCTTTGTCACACTATAGTCTACTGAAAAAATAGGCAAGAGAAAAGTTGTCAACAAAGTTGCAAATCCTGAAAGACGCAAATTGTTTAGCTGAAATACCATGAAAGCAAATGCTGCTGCCAAAGATTTAAGCAAACTAATAACTGATATGAATTCGCTTTGTCAAACAGGTACAAAAGCAAATCCAGCTAGGTGCACAAAAATGTGGAAAACAGAAAGAAAAATCAACTTAATAGTCAAGTCAGAGAACAGGGAGAAAACAAATCTATTGTTCATTAAAAATTCTGCTGCTATAGCTAGAATGCATGCCAGCTGCTACTTAAAAAAGGTCAAAATGTTACAACTGCTTCATTTCATTACAAAGTCTTTTGTGTTACGTCTTGGTGAAATGACTTGGCAGGCTTTAAAACTACTAAAGTAAAATCTGTAGGGAACCATAATGGAATAAAAAACAAAAATCTAGGCTGGGAATTAAAAAAAATCATAGATCATTACTGGAAAGTCATATTAGCACATAACACAATTCATTAAGAGATGTAATACCTGAGGAATAAGTCATTTAATGTCACTAGCTCCTCTCCTGTCATATGCCATGAAAAGGAATACAAAAGATACCCAAAAATCTGAAAAAAAATCTCCCTAAAAATGGACTCTTACTCATGCAGCTTAATGTACTGCAGTGGTGGTGCGGTAGCATTGTCGCCTCACAGTTAGACGTTGCAAGTTCGATTCTCAGTTAGAGCGTCTTCTGTGTGGCGACATCATGCGTGAACGGGCGTTCCTTCGTTGAAGGTTGTGCGTTAAGCCCGGCAAGCCAACACATAAAACTCTACTGCCAATCATTAGCGGACTGGAGTTCCGCTGTGACGACCCCTAACCAGGAAAAGCCGAAAGATATAAACAAACAAACTCATGCAGTTTAATATAATGGTCCATTTCTAAGCTACATGTGCAGCCTCTGTTTACTCCCTCAGTCTCTATACAACATACTGTGTAGGTATCTCACGCAAGAATGATGCCCTCTACCTACTGCCAAGTTACTAATGACACAATGTCTTTATCGTCTCTGACAGTCTTTTACAGGCATCAATAACCCTGTCTTCCTATCATTCAACGTCATTTTATGGCTAGAGGTTGTTAATGAGCCCCACCCTGCAATTCTGGGATTGTTGCCCTCGTTCTCCATTTACAAAACTATGTCTCTAAGCAAGTTACTTAACCTATCCATACAGTTTTATCAGGTCACCCTTGATTTAAAAAAAAGGTTATTTGTACTTAAAGGACTTGATGAATTAATAAATGAAAAAACAATAAAAACATGTATATCTACTCCCATGAATGTGTCTTGGGTTTTGACATTCTTCAATTTGCAAAAGACCCATATTCAACATACAGTTCATACAATTCCAGTGAGTATAAGCTTCTTCTATATTGCCATTTGCTCTCTCTTTTTCAATAAATACATGTGAAGAGCTGTGATAGGCAGCCTGCACACCCTTAGGATGCTTTTTCTTGCACTGTTGTTAACAGCTGTATTTTCTAGGGTACAATATCAGCAATACTGTAGGAATATGGCAGGGGTCACCACAGAAATCATGGTTTGATACAATGGCACAGATTAACCCTGGTATTGCTCTCTATGTGTGTTGAGTTCCAAAAGGTCTAGCTAGCTAACACAAATGGGCCTGCCTCAGATATCTAACAAAAGTAATTTAACACCTTTATTGCTGTACAGTGAAAGCACTCTAACCCTATGCACAACCCTTTGTTTTCTGTAACCTACTGTGTGTGTGTGTGTGTATGTATGTATATATATATATATATATATATATATATATATATATATATATATATATATATACACACACACACACACACACACACACACATATAGTTTCATAGGTTGGTACTAGGGACTATACAAGCCTAACCATAACAATTCCCTGGCCATTTCTTCCCACACTATTTACTTCCCTGGACCCATCTAGCAGGGTGACTGACGTGATCCCTGGTGTGAATTTACTTTCTCCCATCCAATCGTCAAGGTTCCTTTTGAAGCGGGCCAAAGAGGCACTCTGCTTGACATGTATGGGCAGTCTATTCCAGAGTCTGGGGAGTCTCTGGGACAGGAACCTATCCCTCCAGCATGTTTTGTTTATTGTGATGACAAGGTTTAGATCCCTGGAGCTTGTGGCTCCGAGGGATTGGGATTTCTTTAAGTGCGGCATGTCCAACAGCTCTGGGTATGACATGGCCTTGTATGTTATGCAGAGATCACCTCTGAGTAGACGATATGCCACAGAGTATAGCTGGAGTTTTTTAAGGCGGTCAGCGTAGGGCATCTGCTTTAGGCCTGTGATTCTTTCAGTGAGGTATTTCTGTGGCCTTTCCAGTTGTTGCAGATGTCTTGAGAGGTACATACCAAACTGGGCATTGTATTCTATAATGGGTCTAGTGAGGTATGAGTACAGTGGGAAAATGACCTCCTTTTTTCTGGATGAAAAGCCCTTAGTGATGAGGTGTGCTACATAGAAGGATTTCCTGACTGCTGTGGTGATGTGGTTATTGAAGGTGAGACCACTGTAAACCTGTGTCCCTAAGTCTCTTATCACACTTTTGGTGTTTAGTGTACTGCCATCTATGTGGTAATTCATGGGTACATGTTTTTTCTCAAAGGGGATAATTATACATTTCTTGGCATTGAGCTCAAGTCCATGGCTCTGGCACCAAGCATCTGTTTCTGTAAGGCCCTTTTGTAGAGTATCCACATAATTTGGGGATTCAATAATGGCTCCCAGTTTGCAGTCATCTGTGAACTTTGTTAGCCAGAGTCCCTTAGTGTTGGCCTGTACTTCAGAGAAGTAGATGCCAAACAGGAGCAGTCCCAGGACTGACCCCTGAAGTACTCCACTTGTCTGGAGCTGGATTTGGAGTCAGCTACTTTTACAGTGTGGGTTCTGTCAGAAAACAAGTTGGCAACCCATCCAGTGATGTAGGGATTAATGCCCAGCTTAGTAAGTCTATCTATGATTCCAGAGTAGGGGATGGTGTCAAAGCCCTTGGCAAGGTCCAGATAGGCTGTGTGAACCACCTTACCCTCGTACATGGCTCTAGAGACTGATTCAAAGAAGTCAATTAGGTTCAGGAGACAAGATCGGCCCTTCACGAACCCAAACTGGGTGGGGTCCAGTGTTTGAAGGTTGCCAGTGTCTTTGTTTATAAGTTCCATGATAACATGTTCCATGGCCTTGCAGATCAGGCTAGTCAGAATGATGGAGAGGTAGTTCCCGGGATCCAAGGTGGATCCCCCCTTGTGGAGTGGGATAACTGTAGCTGCGCCACTCAGTGGGCATGAAGCCTGAGGTGAGGCTATGATTAAACATGACACTTAGGTGAGGTGCCAGTTCATTTTGTAGTTCATGTAATACACAGCCCGGGATGTCATCTGGTCCCATGGATGCTGTAGTCTTAGCTTTGGAGAGTGCATTTTTTACCTGTGTGGCTGTTATTACCAGAATTTGGCAATCTTCCGGTATTGAGATGGGCCGTTTAGGGGGTGAAGTTGGCACTGAATTGATCTACCAGGATATTGGGAATATCCTTGGGATCAGAGTATTTAATGCCATTCTGTTGTAGCTCAGAGCAGATCTGAGTATTGCCATTTAGATACTTGACATAGTTATAGAATGCCTTGGAGTTGTTTTTGGAATCTTTGGCGATTTTATTTTAATAACTAGCTTTGGAGGATTTTATGAGGGATATCAGCTTCTTACTGAGGTTGGTAAGGGAGTTTTTTGCATCCTGGGAATTTCCTCTTTTCTGCAACAGTTTCTTCCTTTTGTTGTCAAGTTTGTTTATGGCAGGGGACCACCAGATTGGCTTCCTTTTTTTTGGAGGAGAGCATCTTGGTTCTATTTGGGATGGCATGATTCATGCCTGAGTGGATGTGCTCGTACAGTGCCTTAGTGTAGGATTCAGCAGTCAAACTTTCAGTTCCCGTCTGCATGGGTGTCGTGAAGTTTGTCACTTCTGACTTGAGTAGCATGAAGTTGACTTTGGATAAGTTTTTTATGGAGGTTTCCTTACTGGGGGGTGGGGGTGGGATGCGGATGTTAAGGGTAATTAGCTTATTGTCACACCTGACCAACGAGGGGGGGTGACGATAGGTGTGGAGCATCGATTTCCCATGTTGGTAGTGACCAGGTCTAGGATATTGGAGCCCCTAGTGGGACTATGGATTAGTTGATCCAGGTCATTGGAATTTATGAATTCCAAGAACCGTTGGTCAAAGGTTTTGGTACCCGAGTAGTTTTCCCAGTTAATGGCAGGGTAGTTGAAATCACCCAGTATTAGTGTGTTTGGTTGTATCTTAATATTTTCCAGTATGTTTAGAAATGTACATATACATATATAATACAGAATATATATATATATATACATATATATATATATATATATATATATATATATATATATATATATATATATCTATGGGTCCCCTTCGAATGGTCGACATTTCACAATGTCGACATTCATATGGCTGAGACCATATGACTGACATTTGAAATGTCGTCCATGGGGAACCGGCATCTCCCTACAGTGCAGAATGGAAAGCTTTCCACTTCCGAAGATCTCCGAGTTGCTATATTTAAGTTCCAGGGGGTGTGGGGGGCAGAGCCCCCCCACAGAGGGTGCAGGGGTAACAAAGCAGCGTTAAGTGTTTTTTTGCTTTGTTCCACTCATATGGTCTTGGCTATATGAATTTCGACATTGTGAAATGTCAGCCATATCAAGTAGACCCATATATATATATATATATATATTTATATATATATATATATATATATATATATATAAATAGATATATATATATATATATATATATATATATAGAGATATATATATATATATATATATATATATAGATATATATATATGTATAGATATATAGATAGATATATATATATATATGTATAGATATATAGATAGATATATATATATATATATATATCTATATATATATATATATATATATATATATATATATATATATATATATATATATATACACACATACACACATAAAACGTCAATTTAGTGGAGGCCATTAACTATCATACTGGTGGAAGATGAGAGGAAGCCAGCGAACTTAAAAATCCATGCATATGTGGAGATAACTTGCAAACCTCAATTCTTAGAGCTATAAGGCAGAGATCTTACCACTAACCAACAGTGCTGCCCAGAACATGAAAATCCTCAAAGTCAGTGACAAGAAGTCAGTACTGAACTCTACATCCTGGATCTCTTACCATTAAGCACAGTAATTTCTTTTTAATTACAATTCCCTGCCATCATCCTATTAAATTATCAGTTAGAGCACAAGCAGACATGCATTATTCGTTCATTACAGGCAGTCCCAGGGTTACAGACTCTGACATAAGGGCAACCCATAGATAAGAATGGGTTGCCCCAATGTCAGAAATAATATGAAAATAAAAAAAAATCCTTAAAGTCACCCAAATCTTATCTTGAAAATGAAGAATTATGCTGTACTTTCCTTTTCCCCATTTTGTGAAGCTGCTCGCATGTCTTGTTAGAGCGGTTACTTCCACCTTCACAGAGAACAAGAGATACAATTGGTTAAGAGATTGCTGTGTTGGTGATCTGATTGGTCAAGACCACTGTATTGTACAGTACAGTACTGAAGCAATTATTGCATGTACAATCGAATGGTCAAATGACATTGTGGCTCATTAGGGTCTAGGTAACAGTAGGAGGTCTGGCAGAGGTCTAAAAGTTCAGGAAAGAGTGGAAAACATTTGTGGGTGATGTCTGTAGTACAGAAACGTGAAGTTAAGCTTAAAACGTGGTAAGTTTAACATATTTTCTGTATGGAACCTTCTACTGCACTGTAATGTATGAACATAGTTACTGTACTGTTACTGCACTGTACTTACAGTATTATTATTGTTATTACTACAGTATTCAGTATTATGTTTAAGATTTTTTTGGAAGTATTCCTAATGTGTTTTTTATGCAAAGAAAAGTAAAATAAATACTAGACTAAGGCAAACATTTGACTAAGTGACATTTAATAAGAACCATATGTACTTGGTTCAACTTGCATAGAAATTTAACTTAAGGACAGACTAAAAGAACGGATCACATCTTTAAGCCATGGACTGCCTGTATACATTACATATAGGTTTTCCTTTTAACAATTATTCATTTCAGCATTACATAAATTGCTCAATTATTTTACCTCCCCTTAAACCTCAGTCCTCCTCCTCTTGAACAGTATTCTGCATGTGTTGTCATTCCCTCAAATTCTATTTATGTAATTTGTTCCTTCCCTTCTACTAAAGAAAATACCTCTGGTTCTTTTATCTCCTTTTAAGATATTCAGTTCTTGGGTTACATTTGGTTTAGATTTTGATTTCCATTTTCTAGTAATTTCTTTTTTTGCAGGAAATGGAATTAAACTTAGTAAGGCCTTTCTATGTGTAGGCAATTCCGATCCAGTGTCCCAGCTGAAAAAATAATTTCCTCAGTTACAGCCATTTACTCCCCTTTATGAATAATGATGGGGTCAATGATATGTTTGATTAAATGACTGCAGTATCCTCAGGCCATAAAGTCTTTTTGTAGTTCTATGATGTATTTTGTGAATGATTATTTTTTCTTAGTCACTCCACTATATAGACCTGGATAGTAAAAGAAATGACAGACTGGAGAAGAAGGAATTAAAATGGCAGATTCGACTGAGAGCAGGAAAACCAGGCCTGAATACCTAATTTTCTATTAACTGCATACTAAAGCTTAGGAAACTGGATGACATCAATTTGTAGTGAACTTGAGAGAATGACTAGCCCTCAATCTTTGGCAACATCTAACACTGGAACTATCAGCTATAGGAATCACCACATGAATGCATACCCAATCCCCACAGGCAGATTTGAGGAAGGTACACAAAAGTGCTGCAAAATCGGCTTCAGAAAGCTGAGGCTGTCTTTCTGCCTTTGTATTTATTTACAGGTCAACAGATGCAGCAATATTTATTCCTTATTGTTTTATTAGTTTATAGAGGTTTGGCCTAGGAATGTAATTAAATAACAGTAGTGTAGAAGGTGATAGATTAAGGCATGATTTTAACCAAAAAAAAAAGGAATTGATTTGGCTTTTCAACCATAGTTTGTTGCACTTATTGTTTGGGGCAGATTTGTTATCTTACATTAGATGCAATTGAAACATAGCTGTTGAGTCTTTGGAAAGAGGTAAAACTTGTCTGGCAAGGCAGCATTCTAGACCACTCCCCCGAGAGTGATCCATTTCCCACCGATGGCACTATCCCTGTGAGTGGACATATCTCAAAGAATGACCCCTCTCTGAACAACTGAAATAAGTGCATGGTTTTACAAGCTTTAACACATTATCTGACCAGCAGTCATCTGCTTGTAATGTGCTATTTATGAATAAAGAGATGTTTTCAGACAAGAAGCAGTTTTCAGAGTCCTAATTCATTTTTAACCACCTTTCTGTTGGTTGATACTGGAAAGGATCTTTCCACTACTATATTCTTTTGGAGAATGTGGTACTTCAACAGGGACAAGTGCTATTTTTTTCCCTGTAAGCCATGAGTTTTTAGACTGGTGAGGTTTTCTGCGTTGTTTATTCAACTACAATAAGGGGATTTACCTCCAGGATTTGGTTTGTAAGGTGCTATTTGTTTGGCACCTAAGACCTAAAGGAATATATTCATAATGTTGATTGTTCCAAACACTGAAAGCAAAAACATAAATACAACACCTTCTCTGCAAGAGGCCAAACCTCCCTGCACCCCCAATGTGGAGAAATAGACCCACACCCATACTGCTAATTTTGTACACCATCCGCACAATTTCTCCACGATGGGGTGTGATAAGAGGCATTGCCAGCTGTGCCAGGAGAAGTAGAGCAGTGGATGTGTAACATATGCTAGCACAGCTAGCTAGAATTTTATAAAGAATTGTATGTCATTTGTATATCAAACTAATTTGTACAGATGCTTGACAATGTATCTGCAGCATTTGCAAAGTTGCTTGTGTTAGAATATATCAAGTGTGTCATTGGTCAAAACACTACTATTTCTACTAAAATTATTTTCACTCAATATAACTGGGTACCCTTGTAACAACCTTAGAGTAGCTGACTTTAGAGTGTCTGGTGGCAGTAACTACCTTATAGTCTGGGCAGAAGGGGGCATAGCTAGTAAATCTGTGCCAGCATTTCCCAGGTAGATATGTGTGTGTGTGTGTGTGTGTGTGTGTGTGTGTGTGTGTGTGTGTGTGTGTGTGTGTGTGTGTGTGTGTGTGTGTGTGTGTGTGTATGTGTGTCTGTGTGTGTCAGCTGTTTGGAGCAGGGGCATGAAGTACTGGTTTCATGGAGGAGTGCTGTAGGACTTGGCTTGGACACTCGGCTGAGTACTCAACTCTATAGCTGTACCAGTGCGGAGTCTTACTGGGGACCCAGAAGGAGACAGAGAGAAATCCAAACCTTGGAATGAGTGTGTTCCCTGTGTGTTCATAAGGGAAATTGTACTTGATGCAGAGAGCTGCATCTGGAAATACTGTGTGTATCTATTTTTGCTCCAAGTGAATGTCCTTCTCCAGTGTCAGTGGTGAGGATTCAGGCTCCTTGATTACTGGCCCAGAGGGGGGGGGGGCAGGTCACATTGGGAAAGAGCAAAAACCTAGTCCCTGCTCTACAGCAGTCTTGGGCAACACACTACTGGTTTACTAATGAGTGGAAAAGAGCCAGTTGATATTTGATGTTTTTGCCATCGATATTCAAAACATACTGTAAGAACGTAACAGAAAGGAAACGCAAAAGAAAATTGCTGATGCAGAAAGAGATGACTATACATTACTGCATGATACTCACTCTAAGGCAGGAAGAGGCACAAGAAAGTAGTCAAACAAATCTGTAGAATTCTAACCCAGTGCAGATTTAGTCATTAGAGTAAAATAAAATAGTCTTGCATTGTACTGTTGATAGAATGAAGGCTATGGAATATAGGAAGTGCTAATGGTTTACTTGGTAACATTATGGGCATATGTGGTAATTTTATCTGGGAGCCAAGGTTAATGAAAGTCATTTAGTCAAGACAATCTGCCTGAATATTAAAGGACATTTGTTTAATGCCTTTTTGTAACAGTCAATTTAATATATGCAGAAGTCAATATCTGTGCACATGGATCAGTGTTCTGCCTTGGTTAAAATATAAATAAATAAAGCGGGGAACTTGAGGTTAGACTTAAAGTTTAGGTATAGGGTTATAGGTGTGTATGGAGTATTTTGTTTTGCTGGGGGGTATGCTACAATGTTTTAAAGGGTAAGTGGGCCAGACCACAACCATTTTAGACATGACCAGGAAAAGGGCTAAGCTGCCCAACACTACACATCAGGCAGTGCTCATGATTTTACTGAAGATGACTCACCTGGAGCTTTTGAGAAGGCGGAATTGTGGTACACTGTTTGTTTATTTGATGGAATCTGGTTAGCACTGTGGAGGTTATCCAGAAAGACTGGTAATGCAGAGAGAAACAGAACAGTGTTCTGCATGCAGCAAGTGTAGATACCATTATGACATCAAAGGACCCACCTACCTCACAGCTATTTCTTTATAAATACAAGCCTATTTTGCCTATTTTGCCAACCAGGATCACTGTAAGTCCAGTTAGGACTAGAGTGCTCATATATATTTAAGAATTTTTCTTAAGAAGTACTCTGTGAAGCGTATTTCTTCTGAGAACAAAAAAGGAAATGCAAAAGGAGTATTTAATGCTGTAATCTAACCAGTGTTTGCTTTACAGTATCAGTGGCACAAATAGCAAAACCTTAAAAGTCTTTACAAAGACTAATATTAAAAATGGCAACCCAAATCTAGAAAAAAAAAGTAGACAAGCTCATAAACCAAAAACATTTTTTCTAAAGACCATTGTTTTAGAAAAGTAAAACCAGATGAATAACTATTCTAGTCTTTATAAAGACTACAGGGTAGAGGAAAGCCCAACAAAAAATAATTTACACCTCTTAGCATAACCCATATAGGGTAACAAAACTGTTCAGATACATTTGGGAAGCACGGCTAGGCGAAAAAAGGACCTCTTGTGGTCATTAGCCTAGAAATCACATATGAACCTATACAGATATGCAAAAAGTTGGATGGGACCATGAATGAGTCGCTCTCATGTTCCCAACAGCAACTGTGTTACAACACTGACTGCAACTACCGTAAACACGACTCAATCGATGTGTGACATGGAGGCTGTGCGCCCCAAACTATGCACATTCAGACATGCCATGAATTATCTCAGAGATGCAATATAAGAACTGTCTGCATCCCTCAGAAGGGCACCACAGCACAGTTGCAAAGAAGTTCAATATATACATGGAGGAGATGGGGTGATAGTACAGTCAGAAGTAGGGAACAGCAAGCAGACACACAGAAGAATCACATGAAGTTAAAATAGAACTTCCAAGATGGCTGCACATTGAGTAACAGCTTATCCCTAGCTCTCCCAGTATGAAAACAGAAACTCAACAGAGGAGGCCAGTAGACTTTTGTGCTTATGGGTAAATTTCAGTAACTGGCTAGTAACTGTACTGCCTGGATGCCAGGAAAAAATAAATACAAGAGCAAATGGAAAAAAGATCAGCTAGAAAAGTGAGGAAGAAACACTGACTGGGGTAATGTTCTGCAGCTGTTCAGCAAAAAGCAATGCACCCTCCTGATGTGACTTCCAGTAACCTACAGGAAGATATAAGAAAACTGCACACAGAAATGAAACACTGACAGAGTACATCAACACAAACAACAAAAGGCTGTAAAAATTGAAACAGTGACAGACTACAGCAACACAAACAACAAAAGGCTGGAAAAAATGGAAGAGGCTTTAAACAGATATTAAGCTGAGGTGATAAAGCTGCCAAAATCAGAGGATTAAATGAAGAACAGGGTGGCTGAATATGAGATGGCTCAGGAAGAGATGTTTAAAAAAAATAGAATTGGAGGACAGAGCACATAGGGAAAACCTGAGATTTTCAGCTATACCAGAGAAGCTGGAAGAAACAGACTGCATTAATTTTATAAAAGCACAAATAATTAACTGGATTAGTATTCCACAGCAGGAGCTGTTAGTTGAAAGGGCGTATCGTGTGTATGCTCCAAACCTGGCTAGGTGGAAGCAACCTAGACCTTTAATAGTAAAGATGCAATCCTACCAGCAGAGGGAGTTGATTCTGACAAAACTGTGGCAGAAAGACAAAATACTAAAGGTGGGAGACAGCAGACTCTTTGTGGAGAATGATTACTCATTGTACATGAGGCAGAAGAGGAGTAAATACATTCCACTAATCAGGGAATGTTGAAATGCAGGTGTGAGATTCCAACTATTGTACCTAGCTAACTTCAAGGTATTCTTTCCTAGAGAGACAAAATCATTTTTTGATGAAGTACATGCTAAGGAGAATATTCAAAAGTTTGTCCAACAAAAAGTGAGCTGTGAAACAGAAGGATATTCTATTTCTTGTTCTTCTGGTAATAAAGACCACAGAGATACTATACCTGTGAAACCTTTTTTTTACAGTTTCAACAGAAAATGTTGGAGAGAAGGAAGGGAGCATGAGAGTTGACTAGAAGAATTGAGAGTACATTGGAAATGAAGCAGAGACAGGATTTGGGGGATGGAGATGAAAAGTAATAAAACCAGTAACCTAATGTGAGATTACAATGCAATAATTATATTTGTGAAATATAACAGAACAAAAAAATCTGGAAATATTGGACTTTTTCAGAATTTGCTGGACCTGTGGGGGCTATAAAGTATATGCCCTACTTCCTGTAATTAATGTTCAGAAAAAATGCTTTGGGGAGGGGAATAGAGGTGAGAAAGTTAACGTTAAGTAAAGAAAACATTTTTTCTTAATAGCACTATTTTTGCGGTGCATAGTTTTCTTTACATGCTTTAAAGTAAAGTATTCTAAGTTATTTTAAAGTGTAATGGGGATTGTAAATAGGTGCTGCAGTTCTTCTTCCCCCTTTCTTTCTCCCTTTTCTCTTTCTTCTTACTCAGTTTTAAGAAATGTGGGCATTACAATGTAAAAATAAAAACAAAAGCCTTGCTAAAGGAGTATGACAAAAGAAAAATGAATGTTCTTTTTCTCATTCTTGTATGGAGGGAATGACTGGTTTAAGGACCTTAGATTGATTTAGTAATAAGTTTTAAGAGAAAGCAAGTAAATGAAAAAGGATACTAAATATTATGAGCCTTTTTTCCAGAAAATGAATGTATGCTTAGTAGCATTTCTGTATCTCATCCTCATATCTCCATGGGAACAATCCAATTAAAGAAAAATTGACTGTCTGGCTTCTCATGCCTCCATGGAGATACTCTGATAATGAGAAACTGGCTGTCTGCTAGTCATGTCTCCATAGAGACAATCTGATAAAGAGACATTGATTACAGTCTGGTGGAGAGTGACTGGCTGGGGAAAAAAGAGAAGTTGGCTAGGAGATAATGTTCTCTGAAAGTATTCAGGGGTTTTCCCAGCTGGGAGAGTTATAAATATAAGACAAGAAAAACAGCACTTAGTAGTAGCATAGGCTGCACCATGAGTCTTAGCATGGATAACCTTTCTTTTAGGTTAACTCAAGTATATGAGTGTGGCTGTCAGTTTGGAACATTTGTTCCTATTAGGAGGGTAAAACTTCAACATCTGAAGATGTATGTAGTTCTGTGTTTTAGTATTAGATTAATAGGTTTTAGGGAGTTACTGGGGGTTAATTTTTTGTTTGAGGGCTTTTGATAAAACAAGTAAGGGACTCAGAAATTCAATTTGTAAGATGTGACATAGGCTCAAATGGATATGACAAGAAACAACTATATAAAAGTTCAACCTGCCAAACAGTGTATGCATGTAACATAATAGCTGAAACTAGACATTTAATTAAAAAGGTGCTGTATATAAAAGGTGGAAATAATAGCTTGTTAATACAACAATGCTTTCTGTAATGTCTTTAAATGTAAATGGTCTGAAAAATAAATACAAAAAAGAAAGAATAGTGAACTATATTAAAAATGTAGAGTGCAAAAAGCTATGTTACAGGAAGACAAACTTGGAAAGAACTGAACATATGAATTTGATAAAGAAAGATTTTCAGGATGGTCATTCAGCTGAATATCTGGGAAAAAGGAAAATGAGTACTTACATTAATTGCAAGAGGAGCTCTAATAGTGATAGAAGAGGATAAAAAAGATAATGGCAGATTTGTAGTGTGAAGGGGCTACTGACAAGGGAGGATGATTACACTGGCATGTATTTATATTCCATCTAAAAGTGCTATAATGGAGTTTATGACAATTCTGAGAGAAATAATCAGTTTTCAGCAAGGAATATTACATATAGGTGGGGAATGGAATTTGATTTTCAGCACTGAAGATGTGGCTGGGGGCACAGAAGGGAAAATATAACATAGGAGGGTAGATTTTTGAAGACATTTCTGAAAATATTTGGCATGGAAGACATGAATTTAGTAATAGCAGTTCAGAGTGAATTTACATATTATTCCCCGAGATATAAAAACAGGGCTATGCTAGACAGGATTCACATTGTACAGGAGCATGTGCATTAACATAAGGTCTTGACAAGCACCCAATAACTTTTTCAAATCATGTGCCAATAATAACTAAAATAAAAACACAGGGTAATGAAATAAAAATAAGACACTGGCACTTTCCCACCTTTCTGTTGAAAAGAGAGGAATACAAGGCATGGGTAGTGGAGATTATTCAGGAGCTATTCAAGAGGACAGAAATTACTTCTGAAAATATAGCTAGGGAGTGGGATAAAATTAAGGTGGAGTTTAAAAATAGGGTGGAAATAAAAGAAAAGGAGCTATTTTTAAGAAGTAATAAGAATTATTTAGAGGGGCTGACAAATGTTAAAAAGAGGATCAACTACAGAACGCTGAGAAGAAAATAAGGGATTACATTGATAATATACACAAGTTTAGAAAGCTTGCTGTTACCAACTGTTTTTTGATAATAATATTAGACCACACATACTTTTAGCACAACTCAGGCAACAGAAAGTAGAAAGAACTGTCACCAAGCTTAGGGAGCCTATAAAAGGGAAGGTTATCAAGGGATCCTGTACAGATATGAGAAATATTTCAGAAATTCTGTGGAAGTCTGTATAAAGCAGAAAAATATGGACACCAAGAAAAGATACAAATGGAAATGTTTAAGGAAGAATTAAATATGCCAAGGTTAGAAGAAGATGAAGCTCGATTACTAATAGTTAATATAGAAGGAGATGAAATAAAAAAATGTGATGTATAACCAATCTACAGGAAAGTCCCCAGGAATACATGACATTCCTGTGGAAGTTTGGAAGCTAGGAGGGAAAAAACTGAAAGATCTAGAAAGTTTTGTTTAACAGCATTTTAAGAGGAGAAGTACCAACATCCTGGAAGACAGCGGTGGTAGCTGTAATACCTAAAGAGGGTAAAGAACCATCAGATCCAGCTTCATACAGGCCTATTTCAATATTATACCATGATTATAAAGTGCTCAAGTCTATAATGGCTAAAAGAATGGCAAACATAATGCTAAAATTGACAGATACGGATTAAAGTGGTTTTGTGGAGGGGAGGCAAACATCTGACAAAATTAACTGAACATTGATGATCCAGAGGAAAGCAGAATGTAAGAAAATACCATTGTTGTTGGTGGGCCTTGATGAAGAGAAAGCATTGGACAGAATAAGCTGGGACTTTATGGGCAGGACAACGGATGCATTTGCATTTCTTGAAAAAATTATAAGGTTGATTAGGAGGATATATAAGGAATCGGAGAAAAAATTAAAGTTGGTGGGGTCCTCTCTGATAATTTCTGCTTGAGCATAGGAACAAGGAAGGGGTGCCCTCTTTCCACTTTATTTGCATTATATTTAGAACCACTGGCAAAGAAAATAAGGGACCCACAGATTCAATGATATAATTGGTATGGTATTCAAGAAAAGCTGGCTGTATTTGCATATTATATTATTTTATACCTGGCAAAACCAGAAAGAGACATTACAGTGGTGTGGAACATTTTGAGACAGTTTCAGATCTTTTTGGGATACAAAATTAACGAAGCTAAAACAAAGGCAGTAGTGCTAAATTATGTACCTACATATAAATTGGTTCAGCAATATCCGTATTTATGAGGACATGATAAAATGACGCATTTAGGACTATGGATTAAAAATGATTCTTGTGTGGCAGCTAAGGGTATGTTGGAAGAGACTAAAAAGATAATACAAAAACTGAGAAAATGGAAGCTTTGTTATAAGGTATATAGACAGTAAGATATAAGCAGTTAAAATGTTTTAATCCCTAAAGACTTACACAGAGGTCAGCTTATTTCTTTCAACCAGAAGAGTAGTTGTGGATAGCAATTAATAAAGAGCTGAAGAACTTTATCTGGGAGGGGAAGACATCAAGATTCAAGTGGGATAAACTGATTCTCTCAGTAGAATAAAATGGACTGGGATTACCGGATTTGAAGGGGTATTTCAGAGCTACACAGTTAAGGCTCCTATACACAGCACTAGCAGAAAACTGTAATTCAAAGTAGAAAGAAATGATGATGAAACAGGGGAGAAGCTCAAGAAAAAATGAGAGACTGGGATTGATCTGGATGCAGGCCTTTAAGGAGAATAACAATAATTATACAGAATATTATATCTATAAAGTAGCAGAAAGTATGCTAAGAACTAAGCCAACACAGGAATGGAGAAAGGAGATTCTGCCGATAGGGATGACTGCAATTAGGGATATAGACAATAGGCAAGAGGGAACTGAAATTTATTGGAGAAAACTGGCAAAGGAACCAAGGTATTGGGAAAAAACAACTAGAGAAGGAAAGATGAGGAGAATGACCAGGCTCTCTCACCACGAAGTTGTATAAATTCTTAATATGTCCAAGCAAGACTCAAAGTTCACATAAATTAGCATGAACAAATCGACAAGTCAAAAACAGTAACTTCACTTTTCCAATAAGCAATCCAGTATACGGACACCAAAGAACGTTTATTGTAAGCGCTTTCGCGTAGTCACCACTACGCTTCATCAGACAATACACATAAAATTCAAAGCATCTATTTATACAGACAAATGAAGAAAAGGCGCCAAATTGAAACAAACAAATCATTCAATTTTTCAATTAGAAAATTAATTAAAAAGTTTTGGGTTGGTACATGCTGCTCAGAAAAGGACCCAAGATTTTAAAGAGCAAAACTGTTCATGAACCATTCTCCAGCTAGTTGTCAACACTAAGAATTGACGCTGACAACGAGTGTTCCATAAATGAATAAATAACTAAATCACCACATCTAAATGTAGAAAAGCACAATAAATACATATAATAGCAATAAATAAGCACTTATAAAAAATAATGAATTTAAAGCAGGATCAATGATGACATGTATAAACATTTTTTATGTAAAGATTAATGAATGGATATCTTCTAAGATAAAATATAAATATGCTGTGATAGCAATAAATCTTCCCGGTTTGTTTGTTAATCTTTAATAAATTCATAGGTGTAGCAGTGGGCTCAGTTATTATATTGAAGATAGTGAATTTAATGTTACTCATAAATATTTAAAAATTAAACAATGTAAATCTAACAAAATATGAAATATAAAGTGTAAAATATACAGCTTTTAAACATATAATGAAATGTATATGAAGGCATTAAATAATGATACAATCGAATAAATAATCGATATTTTGTCTGTAGAATTAAATATTAAATAAATAAATATATATTGTTATAATAAGTCCTTATGAATATGAATATAAAAAACATATATGAATTTAATTATGTATAAATATGAATATGAATTTAAATTATCTTAACATATCAATACAAGTGTGTATAAACTATTAAAAGTAAGTGTTTAATTAATCATTGCAAAAACTAGACAATGTAGTATGCAAATACTTTACATATACTATTCATCATTCATGTATAAATAAATAAATAGATAAATAAATATTATAAATATATACAGGAATAAATAAATAGGCAGACAATGTGAACATTATATAATATATTAAAACTGTAGCTTTAAATATTATTAAATGAAAAATTAATAAAATTCTTTGTAAATGTTTGTGAAAGGGAAGATGTGTTATACAAAAAACAATATACATAAAAATGCACATGAAAATAGCTAAAAACTGGAAGCCAAAGTTAACTAAAGACTTACACAGAGGTCAGCTTATTTCTTTCAACCAGAAGAGTAGTTGTGGATAGCAATTAATAAAGAGCTGAAGAACTTTATCTGGGAGGGGAAGACATCAAGATTCAAGTGGGATAAACTGATTCTCTCAGTAGAATAAAATGGACTGGGATTACCGGATTTGAAGGGGTATTTCAGAGCTACACAGTTAAGGCTCCTATACACAGCACTAGCAGAAAACTGTAATTCAAAGTAGAAAGAAATGATGATGAAACAGGGGAGAAGCTCAAGAAAAAATGAGAGACTGGGATTGATCTGGATGCAGGCCTTTAAGGAGAATAACAATAATTATACAGAATATTATATCTATAAAGTAGCAGAAAGTATGCTAAGAACTAAGCCAACACAGGAATGGAGAAAGGAGATTCTGCCGATAGGGATGACTGCAATTAGGGATATAGACAATAGGCAAGAGGGAACTGAAATTTATTGGAGAAAACTGGCAAAGGAACCAAGGTATTGGGAAAAAACAACTAGAGAAGGAAAGATGATAGAATGGGAAGACGCCAAGAATTTATTTGGACTGCAGGTTAGAGATTGCCTTCCCTATCACAGACTGATATCAAAATATAGGCAAAGAGAAAGAAATGGGTTAGCCCTAAATGAAACACCAGCACTGACAGAGTTTTTAGTAGAATCTAGACCATGAGCTTCAATTATAAAACACATAATTAGTAGAGCATATAAAATACTGCATGATAACTGTAAGAATCAATCAGAAGAGGTTAGTAAAGATTGGAAAGAGAGATTGGGTAAGCAATTCACAAAGAAACAATGGGAGGATATATGTATGTCTCCCAAATATGTAACGAAATCTAGAAGATTTAGGGCTTTTACTTGGAAATGTTTACATAGATGTTTTTACACCCCACATAGACTCTAGACAGTTTTTCTTCAGGTAGACAGCAAATGTTGGAGGTGTGATGAGGAAGAAAGAGGTAATTGGGAACATATTTTCTGGGAGTGTGGTGAGCTGGCAGACTTTAAGGATTCCCTGCAGGATGCACTGCAGGAAAAGCTGGGCAAGCAGACTGGTGTGATGAGGGAGATGATTTTTCTGAGCTGTGATACAGAATGGGAATTGCCTAGACATGGTAAGGCTTTGCAGTGTCTAAATATGATGGTTGCCAGAAAAGCAATTACTAGAAAATAGAAATCAAAATCTAAACCAACTATACTAGAAGTAATGAATATAGTAACAGAGATAAAACAACTGGAATTGAGATCTTTAGAAAAGGAGCAAGCTACATGGGAAAAATGGGAATTGTGGGAACAAGACATACAGGAGAATGAGGTTTAAAAAGAAGGCAGGACTTAAATGAGCTATGTAATATTTGACTGAAAATGATTGGGTAGATTATAACTGAAGTATAATGTTTGCAACTGGGAGTGTGTCATTATGGTTTGTGATGTCAAATTCTTGTAACTAGGATTGTGTTGGTGTTGTTTGTTTTTATTTATATAAATATATGATTGCCTATGTCGTAAGTGATGGTTTAATAAAGAAGTTTTTTGTTTTAAAAAAAAGGACAGGAATTGAATAATTTATGTAATGCTGCTTAGGTTACATGATAGCAATATTTGTTAAGTATAATGTTTGTAAATGTGAACTTGTTAATACAGTTTTATTAATTTTGTATAGATGTAAATTTGCCTATGTCACAACTGATAATTTAATAAAGGTGTTTAATAAAAACAACATGAAGTTAAAATGGCTGGGGGTAGGGGAGAAGGTGATTTGCTTTTTAAAGACAGGCAGACATGTTTCTTTTTTTTTTTTTTTTGAAGAAGGGATGAAGGCAGTGGTAATAAGATTCAATGGGTAGTGGAAAGAGTTTAAAGGGGAGATGGCAAAAACTCACAAACAAACCATAAACACAAAAAGACAAACAGAGGGGGTGGTGGGATGTAAGCATGGCGCAACAAGGGAGGGACACTAACAGACAAAAGGTAGTTGAAAATAATGAGGAAAGGAAAATAAACAGGGGATGGGACTGGAAACACAAGAAGGGGGAACACAGTGATGTGGAGAGAGGGAATGGTAGATTGGGCCTGCCATTCTAACACAGAAGCTACTCCACTGGTGGATGTAGACTATGATGACCTAATGGTTGGTGATGGACAAAGACAAATCTCTACAGGCTATGTAAGGAGATGCTCCAGGATGCCAATCTGGGCATCCAACTGCTAGTCTGCCTTGCCTATAACACCTGTCACATCTCCCACACAGTGAACCAGGTGGACATCACCATTACACCCACAGAAGAGGATCCTTTATCTCCCCTCCTCCACCTGAGAGAGGGTGCCTGAAGCCACTAGTAAGCCCTCCAAGTCACCTTTTGCAGGGTGACCTTCATCTCCCTGAAGTGAGTTAGGCATGGGGACTAAAGAGGATTCTGTGGTGGGTGTGACGGTCGCTGTTGTCTAACCTCTGTCTGTACCATAGCTGATGTTGTACAAAATAAAAGTAAATGGTGAAAAGAAAAAAACATAAATAACAGTACACAAGCATTTGAGGTACAAAGCAATGCCAAATGACCCAAACCCTAATAATGCCCTCCACATAACCTTCTTAGCTGAGATCTTAAAGGCCTAGGTACAGTATAGTTTTGAACAAGTCCCTGTAAAACAGGATCTCATCAAGCTTAGCTACAGCTTTATAGTGGTGTAAGCTCTTGGGAACATTTGCTACAAATCTGGCTACATTATTATACGTTTCTTCAAGTCTATGCAATTCATTTTTATTATAATTTAGTAAGCATTGTTGAGGCATAAAAGAGTAACGAAAGGAGAAGTGATCTGTTTGTAGATAAATGTGCATGCTCGGTTAAAGATTGATTTAGCACTGTATAATATTTCTAAGTACTTATGAATTTTCAATACAACATAGTCGATGTGTTGACTAAAGTTTAGATTCTGGTCAGCAATAATGCCTAGTAGTTTCGTTTGTCTCACCTGTTAAATTGGATTGTGTGTACTAGATGAGATGTTAATTGAGGAAGTATTGTGTTAGAATGATGCTTTTGAAATAGGATGAGGATTTTTTTCTGGGATTTACTATTAGCTGTGAGTCTGTTAAATATTTCAGAACTTACTTACTTTGCATCATTTTGGAGTTGGCTATATGCTTTGGCTGAGCTGATGATAGTGGAGTCACATACATACTGTGCCTTTTGTATGTCATTAATAAATATTATGCTAAACTAAAGTGGTCTTAGAATTGATCCTTGAGTGACTCCTGCTGTGATGTGTACAATGCTGGCAGCCTGCCCATAGCACAGTTGGACAACACAGTGACACTTTCAGCAACATTAACTGTAGAGGGCCTACTATCACTCATATCTGCAAATATATCTGTGGAGGGCATCAATGCATGCCCAATATCCCCTGTGTTTAGTGGTGGCCTTCCTGTCTATAGATACCTGTCACCAAGGGCACAGTCTTCACTTGCATATATGGTGATAGGGGAGCACTGCTCTCATTGCTGGGCATGCACACAGCAAACAAGAGGGGAGAGCTGCTAACCATCACTGCCACAACTCCCACTCATTCCTAGATTTGGATGGCACCAAGGCCAACAATCAGCAGATGTGCAAATCAGCTTACCAGGCACAGTAGATGTCAAGCACACTCTGACAGAAATAATCAATGTCACTTATAGGTTGTATGAGTGTCTGCAATGCCTGCACACTAACATGGAATATAGGGACTGGGAGCATACATGCTGAGCACAGCGGACAGCAACTTTTTATCCACTGTGACTGCTATGAGGTATGGTACTAGTACCCATTATGTAGTGGTCACCTACATGGTACACAGCCATGGAACAAGACTACAAAGTTGTTCCATATGATACTTCCCCTGGCTGCTTCCATCTCTAGGAACATTCATGCCCAAAGTCATGGCTGATGCTTCTCTGTCGTTATTGTTGCTATGTCCCACAAACAAGCTGGTCAAGTTCATGCAATTCTATGACATCCATTCTATCTAGTGGTGTTTACAGAAAAGCACCAGTGATGGAGCCATCCCTAGTTTGCCACTCCCCCACCTGTGGAGCCATACCAGGTGTCATGTACACGTTTGCAAAGTCCCATCAACAACAAAGGAGATCTTCTGTCCCAGTACTGAAGGGTCATCCAGCCAAGAATTCCCATCTAGAAGCTCAACTATGTCCCTAGAAAGTGCGCTACCTGAATATCCCCAACCACCCAGCTGTGTATCTAGCAGTTACATCTACCTTCCATAAACTATCCACCTTTCCACCAATGTTAATGTTGTTTTGCCCTGCCACTGTGCCCTATCCACACTGCAGAAATGAAGATGATGACTTTAGCCTGTTCACCCCTTAGGCTTGTCTGCCTTAGATAATGTCAGATGCACACTATAAACAGATGATATACTGCACAGACTGGGTATACTGTTGCTTGCATCAGTGTTATTCTGTGTTGCCTTTGTCATGACCAGATGTTCCTTGTTTGCCAGTCCTACAATCTACTATACTCATTTCAGCCTTGCTTGGAGTTCTGTGTAAACAGTTCCTCCATCAACTCTTCATCTGGTTCCTTGTCCACTGCTGGCTCTGGTGTGTTTGGCATGCCAATGGCAGAACTTTTTGGAGTTGTTTATATACAGCAATGTTGTGCAGCATGGCACAGACAATATCTTACAGCAGGTCTCCAAAGTGCACTGCAGTATATTACCAGAGATATCTAGACAATGAAAGAACATTTTCAGCACTCAAAGCACACACTTGATGTATGAGTCTGCAATAGCACAGTGTTTTATGCCATCTTCACTTAGGTCTGAGGGCTGCAGATATATCCCATGAGCCACAGCTTCAGAGTACATCCTGCATCACCTGCAACACTGCCGAAACTGCTAGTACAGGTTGCATGTCTGCCAAATGTGTGAATCATGAGAACTGCCCAGATGGCACAAAAACATACTGTAAATTATACCGACTGCACTACACACCACTTGGCAGTTGATTGAGTGGAAGCTCCTCCAGCTGACATACCAGATGCCATGTGGAACAGCCAATGCCTTGATAGCAATGTTGATGCAGCCAATGATCCCCATTACCTTAGGGAAGTGGGTTAAATCATAGAACACATGCATAATGGTATTTCTCTTCTCTGCCACCTGTAGGAACTAGATATATGCTCCACCTAATGCTGCAGCTTCACATCAAGAACTGGTGTAGAATTTGTGATTCTGAGACCTGTTCAACTGCTACTTAATCCCCAGTTAGACACCATAAGTCCCCATAGTAAGGATGGTTAATGCCTCACAAACCTTACTGTCCACCAGGGCATGCATTCTATCTATCATGCAAGATTCCATGTGAGAATGCCACATGTCCACAAGCTGTCATATGGCATGTTTGTCCACATGGTAGCAGTCAATTATATCTCTGTAATGGAGGCGATGGCACATCAGCCACCAAAGGACCTAGATGTAACACAGTGGGCAGAGGTATTTGATGCCATGGTCACTGACTGCAACAGCAGTCACTAGTAAGTGTCATTTACTTAGTGCAGATGCTGCTCCTAGCATCTTTTTTTAATAACATCTTTATTAAATTATCACTTAAGCCATAAGCAAACATACATTAACAGAAAATGAAAACAAACCAAATTAACATTTTTCCATTTATATATGTAATACATTACATATATTTTCTTTCTGTCTTTGTAACTATTATCAGTCCAACATTACACAAATTGCTGAATTCCTACCCTCCCTTAAAAATCATTCCTTCTCCTGAATATTTTTCTGCATACACTATCACAATTTCAATTTATTTCTGTGCAATTTTCACCTGCCCCTTTTAAAGACACCTCTTCTGGTTCTTTTATCAGTTTTCTAGTAATTGCTTTTTTGCAGCCAACAGAATTAAACTTAATATGGCCTTACTATATCTAAGCAATTCAGATCCTGGGTCGAAGCTAAAAAAATTAATTCCTTAGTTACAGCTATTTGTTAACCCAATATTTGTGACAGAATACTCCGTAGGGAATTTTTAAAATCAGAACCATTTCAAAAAGCAAATGGTGTGGGAGACAAATAACCAAATGTAAATGCTGCCAACCTCAGAGAGAGGCATTTTCATTTGGTAATTTTTTAAAATCTGCTAACTCATTACACTCCCAAAACATATGGTCCCAGCTACCTCTTTCTTTCTCATCACAACTCCAAAAGTTGGTATCTACCTGAGGAAAAATTCTTTGAAGTCTGCTGGGGTATAAAAATGCCTACGCAAACACTTGCAAGCAAAGAATCTGAACCTTCTGGATTTTGTTGCATACTTGGGAGCCATGAACATGTCCTCCCATTGTTCTCCAGTTTCTCTTCTCCAATATTTTCTAACCTCCTCTAATCGATTCTTATAGTCATCATGCATTACCGCTTTATTTTAGCTGTGCCACCCTGCCTAGTGCTTGCTGTTCATGCTGAGCTGCCCATTGCTGCATGCCAGTGTATCTGATTGAAGACTCTTACCTTACACTCAGCCCTTGACACCTGGAAAAAGTTGCAAGCAGTTCAGCAGCCAGCTAATCCAGAAAACACAATAGCTAGTCTGTGCGTTTACTCATCACCCTCTTTTCAATGGACCTAAAATTCTACTATCTCAATTTCAAGGAACACCCTTCTTTTCTAATTTTTGATGCTAACTACATTATTTTATTATTCTATTCTGTGTGCTGTTAGTTGCTACACTAGTTTATTCACTGTCATCTATTTACTGCATCGTTAACAAATTGCAGTTACTTTATTTGTAGCACCTGGGCTATTTTGTTCAAACGTTTGCAATATATTGCACTGTTTTATTAAACTGCACTGCCAAATATTTGTTACTGTCTTTTTTAATAATATTAAGCTGTTCTATTACTACACTGACAAATTGACTACTAATTGTTGTACCAGTACCTGCATTGCATAGCCATATTTTGGTACATCAAACAATCTGTTTTTTATAAACCACTCTGTAAAGCATACTGGAACTTGCCGTCTAACCTGCCTTCATTAACTTGTTGAGTCCCATTCATATATTCTAATGTCAGAGACGGATCCAGCAGTATGCAACCTAAGCAGTCACCTAGGGTGCACTGGCTTAGTGAGGATGCCACAAAACCTATATTTCTTTCTTAAGAACGCACTCTATGTCTGTTACATTTCTTCTTAAAGCCTGCACACAGAATGCATTCTTAGTAGCATTGGTACATGCGTCTTTAGTACAATGCACACACATTTAAACAGTGGAGTGAAGCTTGCAGGATTTTTATGTAGAATGAAAGAGACAAGCATGTTTTTTTTTTACTATGGAGATTTTTTATTCCAGATGAAACAAACACAGAAAACGGGTAATTTCAGATGAAACAAACATGGCGAATGGGTTTGGGTTTGTGTGTGTAATGCCCCAGTTAGGGGTGGCAGGTTTGTTAGCTTATAAAGGCTCAAACATTGTATCTTGATTGCAGAATCCTAGAGCCTGAATCCTTTACACCAACTACTGAACTGTCATCAACAGGTGCATTTCAAGGACTGTTAAGTTTCAGTGCATTTTCAAAGAATGTTGAGTTTCTGAGCATTTTCAAAGAATGTTGATTTTCAAGGGAAAAGAAGTTTACTGTTGCTCATACTAAGCCTGTTTTCAATAAGTAACTGTTATAGTTAACAAATGGTCATCATCAGTGTTTCTGCTATAAATTTTGAAAGCAGTGTTAGTAGCACAACAGGCAGCATATTTGCCTTTGGTGCAGAAGGCTGTGGGTTCTACTCCAACATAATGTCGATAAAGTGCTGATACTGCAGTGCCCTTCAAGGGGGAGGAGGGGCTGCACTTCTGAGTGTGTCCTCCTTTGGATGAAATGCCTAGTAACTATCAACCTGTTGACAGCCATTCCCTATTGCAAAATTACCAGCTTACTTTTTTTTTAATGTAACATGGGCAACTATTCTTCAAGGTCAGTAGGCACTGAATTTGTACAAGAAACGCTGAAATGTAAAGTTTTTTTCCCAGCAGCAACCTCTTCATAGCTATAGACCTCTTTAATGTGGAATTATTCAGATGACTTTTACCTCCACAGAGACTGTGTATACTGACTGATATTGGTGGACTGTAGTAACAGAAGTCTGAGTGGCCTTTTGTGGTTGAAATGTTCTGCAATGGTAACTTAAGCCACCACTAGCCTGACACATTTTCTTGGAATGGGGGTTTCTCTGCCATTTCAATGAATGTAACTTTGAAGGGGAGAAAAGCTTACTGTTCATGTTAAGTCTGTTTTCACTGTGAGACTGTATTGTTTTGTTTAGCAACTGGCTATCAGTGTTTGTGTTATAAAATTTGAAATAAAAGTTTAAATATCTCTAATTACTGTATAAGTAAAGAACAAGATAATATACACACTGTCAGGTTTGAACAGTGTTTATTGTAACTGGGGAGAGAGAGACAAGTAATGGGACAATGGAATGTCTGGGGGAAGTGCTGCTGGGGGTTGGGCCTGATCCAATACCCTGCCCAGGGCTCCATTTGACCATGATTCGGCTCTGTCTACTGTATCTTGTTTCCCAGCCTACCATACCTTTGCTACCTTTTTGAGACACAAGCACATATTTTATCAGCTGCCACCACAGAACCACATGCTGCTCTTACTTCATTTGTTGCCAGTCTGACAGTACTAGGTGCCTAGTGGCAGTGTACCACCTTCTCCATCCTCACTGATAACCCCTATTGCTACCAGACAGAATTTACGCTTGAAAGTTGTAGCTCCCTGATCAAACTAGATACTACCATTCCATCTACTATGAATATCAGTACACAAAATACTGTCACACAACAGCAATCAAACACAAAACCCTAGTATGCTGACATACTGAAAACAATCCCTTCCTACAACCCTAGAAGATTCCCTGCATCATACTCAAGTGCTAGCCACTACAAACATGTCAACATCCACTGTTTCTTCCTCAGGCAAGGTCATGGAAACTGCATGCCCAAGCTGTTATGGCTACCAAAGTATGCTATCACACATGACAATGTTCTAGTCATAGGCATACTTCCCAAACTATTCTCACAAGAATTCTGGATAACGCAAAAAATAATGGGGAGACAAAGGCCCCAAAATGGGGGCAGATATTAAATATTGCTCTTACAAACTTAAAAAGTTGATAGACTAAAAGATTTTGCTTTGACATGCATTTTCTGAATAAAATGAAGTCTGATGCTCAAATGCCTATCCTTATTTAGTGATTTCAGATTTCAATAATTGTCCAGAAGTCTACAACTTTTATGAGGAACAGACCAATGAACCTGTAAACTTGCTAATGAGGGCTGTGGCTTGGTGAGCCAAAAGCCTGCCTCCAGACTGCCTACTACAATGCCACCCCTCTTCCCAAGGGTCTGTGGAATTGTAGCTATGCATGTGCTTCTCTATTCCACCCCCTCCTGGAAGGCATGCTCTTTTTCCCCCTGCAAGTGCTGTCAAGCACATGAGCCACTAATCAAATATGATTCCCCTAAGACATAGTCAGGATCCTATCCATCTAGACTACCAGCACTGGCTCAAAGTTTGGTTGCACCAACTGCCTATTATAAATCTATAAACTTATTACTTTTTTTAGATTTTTTTTAAAACACTCATTGTGGTTTTTACCTATGCAGACCTAATAAGCCTGCATTCATTGACAATGCCATTAAAGTACACTGATAACATTCTTGACAAAGAATTTTGAATTTGCAGATCTAACTATGAATATGCATGTCAGGTGGGTAAGACTATGAATAAACTGAAAAGGACGATTTCAGATCATCTTTCCAACATCAGATGTAAATGCCAAAGGAACGCCTTATCCAAACGCTTTTTAGAACACTCTCAACATTCTGGTTTTAAATTTATCATTCTGGACTGTGTGGAGATGGATGAGCTTGAAGGGGACAACAAGGTTGTGTTGGAGAAAAAAGAATTATGCTGGTAGCTGAAATTAAATACATTCAGAAAACCAAGACTTGACTACTACTGCTTTATTAAGAGTGTGTTGAATTTATGTAAGCTGCCACACAATCTGTAAAGAGTTTTTAGGGAATTTTTTGAGGCATAATTTTATGTACCAAAATATACCAAATAATACTAAAAATGATATGTAGAATGTGTATAAATATGTGTATATGTTTAGTTACTTTATCCTCAATTCTGCTTTGATTAGAGTTATTGCATCACGCTAGAGATTTAAATAGTAAATTCAAGACATATTTTTCATGCCGCTATTACCATGTAGGATTGGTATAATTCTCCCATTTACCATACTGGCGGATGGTCATGCACACACCTGCACACTTTTATACATTACTAGTTTACTTCACTGTCTTCTGTATTTTTTGTGTGGTGTTTATACTAGTTTTCATTATATAAACATGTTTGGGGCTATAAACAAGAAAATTGTAATGACAGTTTTTTTTTTTTTTTGCAAAGCATTGACATTTTTTCTGAGCTGTTAATAACTTAGTTTTTTATGCAGACTAATATACATGGATGGATATTTACTAGATATTATTAAATAGATGTAGTTCAATATTTATAGTGCTCGAGTTTAATTATGTTCATGGTTAGATAAACGTGTTTTTTTTCTTGATCTTAGTTCTTGTCACAAACCTGATGAAGACTTCATTGCATTAGTTAGCCAAAAGTGATTTTAGTTAAAAATGTTTTTATGTTTATATAATTTATGTATATCCTATTCTTTTCTTAATACCTGATCTTGGAATGTGGGTTGCAAATAGACAGGTAGTGGTTTCCTTACCCAGGATTTAGTTTGATCTAATCAGTAGTAGTGTGTTGGGGGTGGATACTTGCTGTTCCAAAATGCACTTTTAAGGCCCAGTTTATATTATTTGCCATGAAGAGGCTGGTTTAAAATTAAACAATATGTATATTTTCCACACCTACTTCTAATTATTTAAAAGCTGATATGTTTAACATTGTTTAAAATTTCTGATTTTTTTGTTACAGATAATTGCTTGTTTGTGACGAATAAAGTAAAGGTTTGTTGCTTTGGAACACTACCTTGGTTTCATGATTTTTGGAAATTATTGTGACTGAGCTCATCAACGAAGTTGTAAGACCACTACTTTCTCTATTTTTTTATTTTTTCCTCAACACTTGTGGTGGTGAGTGTGACGTGTCCCTACTCCAAACCAGCAATCAAGAAGACTCAATCCTCACCACTGACTACAGTGAGGGATGGTCACTAAGGGCAAAGATGGATTCACACAGTATTTTCAGATGCAGCCCTCTGCACCAAGCACAACTTCCCTTAAGAGCACACCTGGAGCACACTCCAGGCATGGGGCTGGACTCTTTCTCTCTCTCCAAGCCCATAAAACTCTGCACTGACCACTTTGAAGCTCTGTGTCCCTGTTCCCAGTGGCTGACACACACACTTGGATATCTGAGTTTCATACAAACACACACACCTGGGAAGAGCAGGCATATTTTTATGAGCTGTGCCCCTTTTCTGCCCAGACTCTGACGTAACCATACTGCCATCAGTCAGCTACCCTAAGGCTCTTACAAAAGGTACCCAATTATACAGTGTAAAATGAATAACAATAGAAATGGTAGGGTGTGACCAAAGCAGCAAGGGTTTCAGGAGCAGCCACATTGTCACCAAAACAAGCAAAAGTATCCTCAAGATGTTAAAAATATTATCTAAAGGACCAGCCACAATGAATATTTAATGAGAAATAATAAAACAGAAACAGGAGAATACTGAATACGATAAACAACAGAGTTTCAACCACAGAGATATAAAACATAATATAGCTGGATAGTTTCTCATAGATGCAGAAAAAAATACTAAACTATTCTCTCTAAATGTTCCTGACTGACCAAAGAATTACTGTTTCCTGACTACTTACTAAAGCAAGGCAAGCTGATGTGTGCTGAGTGTCTTACAACAGCAAAAGCCAGATGATGTCTGTGCTGTCTATGTGGATGTGTGAGATATATATCCTGTCAGAAATCTTTCCTGTCAGGTCGAAAAGTGCTGTTGTGAGAGTTCCAAAGAAACCAGATGGTGGTTAGAGGATGATATTACCTCTGGCCACCTGACTCTGGTACAATACACACACAGAGCTTTGCTAAGATCGGTGGCAGCATCTGAAAGCTATAACACAATTTCAAGCATTTAACCCTTCCAGGGTTTTCCAATAAATATACACATTTAATCAGTTACAACAATACAACCTAATGTACATGCATAAATTGTTTCTGTCCAGCAGGACCTACTGTTGATGCATTTTTAACAGAAGTAACTTTACAAATATATTTTTAAGTCAAACATCTGTACAAATGACTGTGATAGCCAAATAACATAAAACTCTTTACAAAACTACAGCTAGGCATGCTGGTATATGTACACATGCACTGCCCTGCTCTCTCTGGCACAAATGGCACTACCGTATAACATCACAGTGAGGTTGGAACTAAACAGATTTTTCATGTATCAAAGAAACCAGCTACAAGCTCCACCCTTGTAATGTTTCTGCACACATATATGGCAGGGTTAAACAATAATAAACTGATTACATGTTTTCTGATTGGGTAAGCACATGTGCCATAAAGTTTGTTGTTTTCTCAACCAAGTAATGTTTACCAAACTAATAACAATAATTATTCAGTCCTTATTGTATTGTCCCCATCTAGTGTCCCACCTTTATCACCAGGAAAAAAAACATGGGTTGTTCTGTCATACCTTCTACTACAGTCCTTCAGGATGCCTGATCCCCTGCATAGCTGTATATTGCTGCCTACATATGTGTGTGTGTGTGTGTGTGTGTGTGTGTGTGTGTGTGTGTGTGTGTGTGTGTGTGTGTGTGTGTGTGTGTGTGTGTGTGTGTGTGTGTGTGTGTGTGTTTGTGTCCGTGCATCCCCCTGTGTAGCCTTACTAATGTGTGCAAACCCTATCCCTGTTCCTGCTCCTAACTCCAACTCTACATCTTACCTTTTAAAAAACACTTTCTATAACACTATAACTCAAGATACTGAGATACATACCACATAATGCAGCATTCATCCACAATACAAATTGTATCTCCTTAACTAGCCCTTAATCTCACCCGAAAGCACATACACCTGCCTATTTAGTTCCAACTCCTAATGTTGTAACTTTCTGCTTTAAAATCCCAGACTCACTCTTACCTTATCCCAAAAAATCAGTCTTAAGTATTCTAAAATCTGCAACATAGGACAATTACAACAGTTGATGAGTTCTCCAAGCTGTTTACTCTGTCAAACAAGTGGTCATTTAAAAGAGTGAATGATGCAATCCTTATATCACTATCCCTCAACAGATAGACTGAAAGATAATATTTATTTTTTCTTTCCTTGCATAATATCTACCCCAGCTCCTAGCATCCAGTGTAGCCTAGCACTGTTGAGAAATGACTACTCTTGTCATTTGCTGTTTTATTTTGCTTTAATAAGCTAAAAGTCTGCCTTTATTTACCTACTCACAAGGAACATATTATAGATTTATAACGTATTACTATTAGCATATATCTATTCTATGTGCTCACTATTGTACTTATACTATGAGGTTCCTTTTGTAAAGCACCCACTGCATATTATAATCTCTTGTTATTATGTACACGTATAATGTTTACATACAATATCTTGTCTCAAGTCATTGCTGAAAAGGGTCTTAGGACCAGTCTATCTAACCTATTAAATAAAAACAAATAAAAAATAGAACATCACCCCCACAGACACACAGAACCAAATCTCTTGGGAATCAATGCTTGATTTTTTTTTTGCTTCAACACATTGTTGGGTTGTGTTACAAAATGTTTCAGTCATTGTCATATCAAAGACAAACATTTGGACCATTTTTTGCATTTTCTGACTTCCTTCTTTCATGGTAATTGGAGAAAGAAAGGCCTCCCATGAGATTATACTAAACACTACTGCAGAAGCAAGTTTAAACTTCATGACTTGAGCTAGTGAGATGGGAAAAATTTCCTTTTTCAGACAAGCACATACATCTCCTTTAAAAGTAATACAAACATGTTAAAAACATTAAACAGTCTCTCCTCCAGTACTGGCTGATCTATTAGCCAGCCTTGGTCTGTATCTCAGGAGGGGGTCACAGTTTTAATCCAGAAATCATTCTGCAATAAAAGTATTCCTCTTGCAAAACAAAATTTAGCAGCTAATGATGGGATGTCTAATAGAGACCTATGTAAATTATGCATGAGGAAGACTCCAATATTTTACTCTGCTGGCACCTGACAGATGATTACAGGAGATGGCACCACATTCTACTAGTACAGCAGTGAAGGACCACATCAGGTTCCTTTTCTACACGTATGTGTGAGCCGTCTGGACTCTTTTCATTCAACACATAAAGACATGAAACAAGTAAAAAGGAAAGACAACTTAAATATGTCAAATCCTTCTTCAGTTACTTCATAAAATTAGTAAAGGCAACCAAAAGTTGAAATAAAAAAAATCCAAACAGCATTACTCACAGGCACAAACATACTAAACATTAATGTGACTTTCTCTGAGACAAGACTTAGAACCTCACAAAAGACAGCTGTGTAGCTCTTACCCATCAGATTCTACAAACAGGCCAGATTTGAAAGTCTTCAATGATGATGAGGAGATTCACTTATTAAACCTGATAGACAACAATTTACATTCATAACACTTTTTTAGGTCCCCATCTGGCCATCAAGCCTCCCACCACGGCTTCTCTACTGACATATTTATCCCCCTCAGGAGCAAGGAACGTATGGCCTATTTGTTTCTTCAGAAGCAAAGTTCAACTACTCAAGGAGTGTTGCTGTCATCTATGCAAGAATAGGGCTTCTTGCTTTACAGCCCTACATTCTCCCACAAAGAAATGTAGAGAAAAGTAAGTAGACATAGCCTCATTAAGCCTCAACACTGCCCTGTCTCTCCAATCAGCCCTTCAAGTGATGACAGGTGCAAATTAAACTCAGGCTGACTGGGTTGTAGCCAATGCTTTATCCTGCTACACCACAGGTGACATTTACTACAATTTTTTCTGAAGAAAATGAAGCCAAGGAACTTTACTATCTGCCATAATAACAGTAATTATTTACACTCACAAATTCTGCAAACAACAGCAGCATTTTGAGGCCAAAATCATGAAACGATGATAGCTGTGGAATGATATGAATATTTCTGCTAGAATCTATTTGAATGTCAGGCAACCCAAGTTCAACTAGCACCTGAGTTATTGCATAGGAGCTGGTGGGGGAAAGTGTGAGCTGCCATGCTATCACTGACATTTTGAAGCAGGCAGATGTTCCGGCTCACCACCTAGGTAACACTTCGTGGCACCGCAAGGTGTTGCATGCTGTGGAGCTTGAGCCTAGTGAGCCCATCCTGCAAACTGTGCCACACAGTAAACTACAGGGAATTCAGCATATGGAGAAATGCTTCTCCTCAGAGGACAGGAGCTCAAAAGAGTTGCCGCAGGGAAGAGGGTACTGCACAAGGAAAGTGGGTGCACTACCCCGCAGGACCAGCAAGGTGGTCTGCTCTCTATTACCTGACTCTTACTGTGGAACCGACTGAGATTCTCAGGCAGGAATGAATGGCTCTAGGGCTCTTGCCTAGCCTATGCATGCCTGCCTTCTGCTCCTGCAGAATGAATGGGTAGATTGGGTGCAGGTGGAGGAAACATTTAGCTGGGTCCTGTATAGGGACTATTAAAAAAATAATCCATTTCATACCTCTAAACTGTACAGATTTTCACAGAATATCCAGATTTTTTAATCACATTTTTAGTCCGTTTTTCATAAAAATGTGTTTTTCTGGCAAATTTGTGGCAAATCATTAAAGACTGAAGTTAGAAAATAATGATAGACAATTGTGTTTCAGACTTCATACTCCAGAAAATTTATGCTAATGCAAAACCTGTTATTCTATCAACTTTCTAAGTTTGTAAGACAAATATTTAAAAATTGTCCATATTTTTGGGCCTTTGTCCCACTTTTATTTATGGCTCTGTCCAGATTTCTTGCTCTTCTAAGAGGTTGACAGGTATGATTTGGATGTCCCTTTCTGCTTTTACTGATAGGTTCATAGGTTCATAGGTTTATACTAGGCTATCTGCCCTAAGGCATTTATAAGCCTAGCCCAAATTTTTGTGGCTTACGCCACCCCTTATATGAAAAAATACTGTGCCCATTAGTTTGTTGTGCCTCTGTCCAGCAGTGACACAGATATGATTCCCGGGGTAAACCTACGATCTCCCATCCACAGGTCTAGATTTCTCTTGAACAGAGTCAGCGAGGTGCTCTGCCTCACATGGACCGGGATTTTATTCCACAGCATAGGGAGTCTCTGAGTGATAAATCTATCCCTCCAGCACGTCCTATTTATAGCCGTGCTAAGGTTTAAGTCGCTTGCTCTAGTGGTTTTGGTGGATTTGGATTTTTGAGGTGGAGCATGTCCATTAATTCCGGGTTGGACATGGCCTTGTATGTCAGGCACATGTCACCTCTGAGCAGACGGTATGCGACTGAATAGAGCTGGAGTTTCTTCAATCTGGCAGCATATGACAGATTTTGGAGTCCCTTTATCCTTTTGGTGAGGAACTTTTGGGGTCTCTCCAATTGCTGCAGATGTCGGGTGAGATACATCCCGAATGGGGCATTGTACTCAATCATTGGTCTGATAAGTGAAGAGTACAGGGGAACAATGACCTCACTAGATCTGGATGTGAATCCCTTCATGATCAGGTGGGCAATGTAGAAGGTCTTTCTAACCACTTTAGCAATGTGAGTGTCAAAAGAAAGGCCACTGTCAACCTGGGTCCCCAGATCCCTGATAACCTCTTCTGTGCTTAGTGGATTGCCACCTATATGGTAGCTTGGGGTTACCTTGTTTTTCCCGAAGGGTATGACTATACATTTTTTGGCGTTTAACTTCAGGCCATGGCTGTGGCACCAGCTATCTGTTTCCGTGAGTCCCTTCTGAAGGATATCCATGTCCGATGCACTTTCCACTATGGCCCAGTTTGCAGTCGTCTGCAAACTTTGTCAGCCAAAGTCCTCCCATGTTGGCCTGTACTTCTGAGAAGTAGATGCCAAACAATAGGGGCCAAGGACCGAGCCCTGTGGGACACCACTTGTGACCGGCTTGGAGTCTGACACAGCGCCAGCAACTCTAACCCTGTGGGTTCTGTCCTTAAGCCAGTTTGCAACCCATCTTGTGACATATGGGTTTACATTTAAGCTGGTAAGTTTTTCTACAATACCCGAGTGGGGTATTGTGTCGAAAGCCTTTGCAAGGTCAAGGTAGGCTGTATGGACTGCCTTTCCCTCATCAATGGCCTTGGTGACTGTTTCAAGAAGTCGACCAAGTTCAAAAGGCATGATCTTCCCTTGACAAAGCCAAACTGGGTCGGGTCCAATGTCTGCAAGTCCCCTATATCTTTGTTTATGAGCTCCATTATGATCCTCTCCATAGCTTTGCAGACTAGACTTGTTAAGCTTATGGGGCGGTAATTACCAGGGTCCGTAGAGGCGCCTTTGTGGAATGGGACCACAGTTGCCGCACGCCACTCCTTGGGCATGTATCCTGTGGTAAGGCTGAGATTAAACAGCTGCCTTATGTGCGGGTTTAATTCCTCATTTAGCTCGTGTAGCACACAGCCGGGGACACCATCTGGTCCCATTGATGCTGTGTTTTTAGCTTTAGAGAGAGCAGCTTTCACCTGCGCATTTGAGATGTTCGGGAGGCTACACTCGGCTGGGATAGTTATCTCTCCTTTAGGGGGGGAGAGGGGGGTGAAGTTTGCACTGAACCTGACAGCCAGTATGTTGGCAATGTCTGTGGGTTCAGTGATTTTTGTATCATTTTGGACTAATTCTGAGCATATCTGGGAGTTTCCACCCAGGTTCCTAACATAGCTGAAAAAGGCCTTATGATTTTCCTTTGAATCCATGGCAATTTTTCTCTCAAAATTGGCCTTAGTTGATTTTATGAGTGCTCGTATTTTTTTACTAATAATGATCAGGGTGACTTCCCTTTTATGGATTTTGTTCTATCATGTAATAGCTTTCTCCTCTTATTGTAAAGTTTGTTAATGGCTGGGGTCCACCAGACTGGACGTTTGCCCTTTGTGGAAAGAGTCTTGGTTTTATTTGGGATTGCCTGATCCATGCAGTCCTGGAGGTGTTCATAGAAGGCATTTGTAAGGGCTTCCGCAGCTTGGGTTGTGGTTTCCTCTGGCTCAGGGGCCTTGAAGGATACCACACCAGTCTTGAGTAGTGTGAAGTTTGCTTTAGAGAAGTTCTTCACTATGGTCTTTTTGTTTGGGGTGGGGGCGGGATGTGGATTTCCAGTGAGATTAGTTTATGATCAGATCTCACCAATGAGGGATATACTTCGGTGTGGAGCATTTTGTCCCCATGTTTGTGACAATGAGATCTAGTATATTTTCTCCTCTTGTGGGAACAGTGACTAGCTGTTCCATGGCATTTGAATTTATGAACTCCAGGAACCGTTGGGCTAGAAAGTTAGGGCTTGAGTAATGTTCCCAGTCTATATTCGGGTAGTTGAAGTCACCCAATATGATGGTGTTTGGAGATACATTTATACCCTCCAGTGTCTTCAGGAAGGCTGTGTGGGGTTCCTGAGTTTGAGAGGGTGGCCTGTAGCATGCTACAATTTGTAGAGCAGTTTTGCCTATGGTTAGTTGCACCTGGATGGTTTCCGAGCTTATGCGTTGCCACCAACCTGGAGGTGTGGGTATCCTTTATGAATATGGATACACCCCTCCTTTTGTGGTGTGGTCTGGGTTTTGGGGCCGAACGCATGATATGAGGTAAAACCTAATAGTGCCGGGTGCTCTCAGGAGCCTTGAACCAGGTTTCAGTTACAGCACAGACATCGATGTTCTCCATACTGAGAAGGGCCTCGAGTGCGTGCATTTTGAGATTTAGACTTCTGGCATTGAGCAGCATTACCCTCAGTTTCTTCCCATTTTTGTTTTCTAGGGTGGTAGGTTTAGAATTTGAGCCTTGCCCAAAAAAGGCACTATGGGGGTGGCAAGAGCCTTAGCCAATATCCGGAATCCCAGGGTGACAGGTGCAAGCCGTCCCTTGAAGCAGCGTGGCTTGTCAAGCATGTCATCCCAGGCAGACAGACACTGGATCCCCTTTGAGTGACACCAGACATTAAGCCAATTGTTAAAGCTGATCATCTTGTCTCTATATTGTGGCATCATTCTTGGTGAAGGAAGGATACTGCTCAGGGTTAGGGTCATACCTGCCTGGGCTACATAATCAGAGAGCTCCTCTATGTCTCTTTTCATGTAGTCCAGGGAGGTATCGTCTCAGGTCGTTCACACCAGCATGGACAATGACTGTGTCATATTTGTACTTGCCGTGGAGTGACCCGAGTGCTTGTGTTATGTGGCGGATTCTAGCGCCCGATAGGCAGCTTACTGTGACCCTCTCCTTGTTCAGCCTGGTGAGTGGGACGTCAGTGTGTCTGACTATGGAGTCACCTATGACAAGTATGTTTGGTGTTGTATTTGGCCTTAAGGGCTGTGACTGCTTTGCACACTGCTTTTGTGGTTTATGTGTTGCTTGTGGGGTGTCTTGAGGTAGCAGTTGTTTGGGTGTCTGCTTTGGAGGCCTCTGCTGTTTAGGTAAATTTTACTCAGAGCCTCCGAGTATGTCTTTGTATGTTTATGTGTTTGATTCAGTGGAGTGGTAGCATTATGTGAGGCTGGTTTTGTGGTGTGTGTAGTCGCCTTCTCCTCCTGTCTGGTCTTGCCAGTCCTGAGTTGAGAGAGCTCAGCCTCCAGTTTGGCTAAATAGCTGCATCTCTCACAAGTATTTGTGTTATGTGGGAGGAGGAGAGGGTTGTCTGTGTACATGAGGCAGTTATAACATTGCCTCAAGATTCCCAGATTCACCAGCTGGACCGGAGAGGAGATTGACAACTGACCTTTGGACATGCTAGAATAATATTGGGAAATCCTTAATTGAAAACAAGGGCCAGTGGGGAGTGAGGGTGTAGTGCTTTTAATTTTTAGTGCTGACTTATATAATTGCTTTAGTGAGCAAGTGCCAGGTAACTTGAGTGCAATGTGTTACAAGTAACTAAATGCAAAAGCGACAAACAGTAACTTTCTTTCAAGTGAAACAAGGAAATAAGTACAGTAAGCAATGCAGAAATCACTAGTGATCCACAGAAGCGCTGAGAAGTTGTGTATTAGGTGGAATTAGCTTCCAGGGAAATAACAAGCAAACAAACAACAAGCATATAAACAAAGCTAGATTCAGCAGGCCTGGATCTAGTCTATGCTAGAGCAAACAAGGTGAACCAATTTCAGTAAGATACAGTTCAAATATTTAGGCACTATAAACCTTTAACCAGAAATTCCCAGCTCAGAAGGGCAGAGTCCAGCCTCTTCTCCCACAAGAGTGCAGACCACGAACCTTCTTAATGTAAAATAACTGGCCTGAAGCCCAAGCGCCTAAACCAGAACTAATACACTTGGACACTGGGCTCTCAATCAGCAGTTCCCAACTTAGAAGGATGAAAGCTACCTGTCCTGCCACCACAGTGCTTGCCACAAACCTTCCTAATGTAAAACAACTGGTCTGAAGCCCAAGTGCTTAATCCAAAAGACTTGAATGATAGCTACACTTTAATCAAGTTACAACCAAGCAGTAATAAATACCACTGAATACTTTAGAGAATGTCTGGATTAGTGCTCAAGTTACACAAACAAAGCTAGATCCAGCAGGCCCGAATCCAGTCTATGCCACAGCAAACAAGGCGCACCAAATTCAGTAAGAAACAGTTCAGATATGCATGCACTATAAGCCTTTAACCAGAAATTCCCAGCTCAGAAGGGCAGAGTCCAGCCTCTCCTCCCACAAGAGTGCAGACCACGAACCCTCTTAATGTAAAATAACTGGCTTGAAAGCCCAAGTGCTTAAACCAGAATTAATACACTTTTAGAATAACAGACACTGAGCCCTCAATCAGCAGTTCTCAACCTAGAAGGATGTAAGCTACCTGTTCTGCCACAACAATGCAGACCACAAACCCTCTCAGTGCAAAACAACTAACTGGTCCGAAGCCCAAGTGTTTAAACCAAAAGGCTTAGAATGAGTTACACCAAGCAGTAATAAATACAATTGAGTATTTTAAGATGATGCAAAAGTAAAAAGAAGTAGGTAAAAACACAAGTACAGTAAAAGCAGATGAAATTTTTTTTTTTTTTTTTTTTTTTTTTTTATTCCTGAACAAGTGCTGAGATCAAAGAAACAGATTTGAGTGCTGAAACTAGAAAACTGGCTAGTTATTAGAAAAAAAACAAGCTAGAAGGCTTCCCTCAAACACAGAAGGGCTTGGGGGCTCAGAAGCCTACAAATAGTCTGTACCACTTAACAAGAAATGCAGGAAATAAGCTTAAATTTTTTTTTTTTTTTTTTCTATTTCCCAGATGCTCTCTTTGTACAAAGTAGGAGTGCCTGAAATCAGAATATGATCTCACTGCACTCAGTTGAGTGAGCAAATGAGATGGGCCCAGAGGCAGGCTGAGGGGCGGGCAGTTTCAATGCCACTAAGATTAACACCAAAACAAAATCAGGGCGGGTGGGTGGGAATAACTGAAGAGCAGAATAACTTCACTTAAAAATTCCTTCAACACTCCTTCATATACAGTTTAAATCAAATTAAATACTGTATAATACTGTATTTTTTTTTTTTTTTTTTTTGATAATACAGAATGATGCAAAGGCACTATTTAAGTATGTAAGCTCAAGCGACCTAATGCTTGCTTTTTGACTTCAAATATTCCTTAATGTCTGACATATAATTTCTTGACTTATTCTCATTCTCCTACTTAATTCCCCCCCCCCCCCAAAATATTCTTTCAGCAAGATATATAAGTACATATATATGTTATTGTATGGAGTAAAACAAGACTCATAATACACCAAACTGCACTTTCATCTAATGATAAACAGCTCATTAGCATACTGAAATATAATATAACATATCATAAGGATGACAAGGTTTATGATTGCTCCTAATTAAAAATAACTCAACTGTGGAAGTGGGATATATTAAAGCAGCTCCTCTGAGACTACTCTCAGTCATGTGGGGGGAGTGACAGCAAGTGGCTTATCTGTAGCACCAGAAACCTATGCAATTAGAACATTTATAAAATATATAAAAATCTATCTATAAAAATATATTTTGCATAAAGCCCCTTCCACTCTGTACTATGAGGCAGCTAGAAACTGTTGTAAGCAATGATGTGTTTGTTGCACATTTGACTGAGAACAGTAAAATGTATAGCGCTACTAGTGGTTTGACCTTAAATTTGCTTCATTGGAAAACTATTGTTTAAACTTGTTTGTAATTATATATAAAATCATAATGTTCTTTACAGGGCAAGGAACATAACTCTGCTGAATAACAAGTGACAGAAATGATGCATGGTATATGTCTGTCAAAAGAACTATGTAAGAACATTCAGTCGCTGTCTAGCAGGCGAAAAGAAACACAGGATTAGTTTAGGAAAAAAGAGCAGGACAAAGCAAAAAGTGCCCAGAGAGACAGAGAATGAATGGAAGACAAAGGGATTCATACTTGTTAAAATATTTTGTCACCAGTTTCTGCTTTGGATCTGTGCTGCATTGTCTTTAATGCAAGTCAGGCTTTCGGATAGGCTGAGCCATAATGCAAAGGTAATAAGTACATCAGCCACTGAGGAAGCATTTAAAATCAGCAGGCAATGAGGCAACAATAATGATGATGATGACGCATGGGGAGTAGTCAAGCACACACTACTTTTAAGATTTTCTACAATCTTGTAATCACTTTTAGAAAAAGCTTCCTGACACCATTTTACTGTGCAGAGGGACAATAGTTCAGATGCAGTGCAAAGCCTTCAAGTCTTGCTTACAAAATGATCTCCTCTGAAAGCGTCTACAGTACTAAGACGGTAATGAATAAATTGTAATATTTAGGATAAATGCAATTCTTCTGTAGTTAACAAAGGAGGGGAAATTCCTGCTCAGTCTCCAGCTGATAGGAATAGCTATGAAGGCATCATTCATACAGGAAACAGTGATGAGCACAGCTGCCTTTTACGCAGTTTACCTCAATACATTTCCTAGCCAATGACCCTGAATGGTTACAACTTGCTCAGTAAGTAGCATGCTTATCTTCGCTGCTTATGGGATGTATTCCTATTTGAAACACAAACTAATTTTCTGACACTCCAAATCATTACAAGGGGTTACTGGACTGGTAGGTCAGATGTTAAAAAAAGGATTCTTCTGTCTGAAACATTCACTGGCTCCATACTGCTTGGCTGTTGCCTCTCTGGCAGAATGAAATGGCTGGACAGTCCCCTCTACTCAGGGAATGAATAGGCCATAGGGCTCTTGCCTAGGCTGAAGGGTGCCTGGTTCTCACCTCCACTAGCCAGGAATGAATTGGCAAAATGGACAAAGGAAGAGTTAAGCCATTTGGCAACAGGCAGTGGACAGGACAGAGAGAATAAAGAACTATCTCTAATGATATCCCATTAAAATTCAAATACATTCAGGATATAGTGAAAAATTTGGCACAAAGAGCAAATGCAATTACTTGGAAATGATGGTAAGCCAGAAAGCATGCTTTGTGACTTCGGTGTCTCTGGTGATTGTCTATACCTTTATATGATCCTGCTGAGAGACCACTCTCCCCAGTGTTCTTGCTGAGAATCCACAAATTTGTTAATACTGACTGGGTTGCCTGAAACCTATAATCCTGCTCTAGGTCATTGCATTTCCTGAGTGGGCTGGAAGCCACAGACACTGTTAAGCCTGTTAATGCCCTCTGTTAATGTTAATGCCACTGGAGCTCCTTGGCTTTGTGGCTTGCTAAGTGGCCTTTAGACTCATGTGATCTTGCTGCTGATGCCCTGATTTTATTCTTTTTATGGTGCTTTTTCATCATACTAAGGCTCATCTGAATTTACTGAAACCATTTTGGTTCCTAACTCTGTCAATTCTATGCTTTTTTTTGAGGGGGAGCTTTTTATTCCTTTAATTATGTTATGGTTCCACAAACTTCATTAATTCAGCTGCAGGGTCTCTGAGTCTGTTACTTTTCGATGGTTACTGCAACTAAATCCTGGAAATTTCTAAGACAAATGCATATTCTAAACTGTAAAAATTTTCATTGTTCAAATTTAGCTGTAGATTACTCTTTCAAGAATGAGAGTACAGAAAATGATACCAACAAAACTGGAATGTGATTTCATATTTCAGCAAATAACCACAGAAATCTCCAACTGGCATGCAAAAAGCCTTTACTCACAAGTATCAAGTGATGTACAGTATGAAGAAATTACCATATTCTGAGTCTGGCTAGAAAATACTGATGATTGCGTCAGTTAAGAATCTTCCAACACCAAACCAATATTGGTTTAATTCAGAGCACTCTTTCCTGGCTCCTTTCTGAAACTCTACTTTAGCAGAGTCTGAATGGATTCATAAAAAATCTGCACAGCAAACAAAGTTTCTATATTAGTGTAATTAGTCTTAAAAGATTTGGGTCCCATGTACCTTAAAATGTAGTGCGTTCCATACCATCTAGTAAGGAACCTCAGTTTGGCTTTTCTGCATCTGACAGTGGTTTCAAGGATATGGCTTAAGACTTCTGATGGTCATTCCTTTTCTTATCAGGCAACAAAGTTTTGGAGGCTATTACCACAATGCTTTTGGTTACTCCTACTTTGAGTGGCTCCTATAGGCTTCTGAAATCTTTTTTCTTCCATCTAGCAATTTTTGATGACAGCATTAAATAGTATAATAATGTTATCTCTAAACTGATACTCATATTACCTACTGTTCCTTTGCAAGGACTTACATGGTTTAAATGCTTGTTTGTACATTAATTTTTATTTTAATTTGTAATATGCCTAGGCCTTAAAGCAAAGAAACATATTTTAGTTTACTACTTGAAGAGAAATCTCTTGATGGAGAACAAGAACAGAAACAGTTAAAATGTCTCCTTCCAGAAATAGGATTTCATGGGGGATGCTATTTAACTTGCAACTATGAAGCAGCAAAGTTCACATCTATATTTTACAAGCTAGCTACAGCATCATAATTATGACTGTATTCAGTAATTTCATTGCATGCATATATGTTTATGATGGTGTTTCATTAACATAGCAACAAAATGCTAATATGTAGTAGAAATGGTGAATTATCAAATTAAAAGAAAAATATGCTTTTGGCACTATTAAAAGCTATCACAAGCATGAAGAGCTCTGAAAAACTGTTTTAGAGTATATTTTGGAAGATAAATTGAGCCAACTTGAGTTTTGAGATAATGTCTGTCAGAAAAAAATGCAGCATTAAACTGTGGTAGCTATTAACACTTTCCCCATATAATATTAGCAGTGCATTCTTATGGCACTGTTTTACAACAATAGGAAATCGATACTTCACAACCACAAGAGAATGTCTCGTTCGCAAAGCAGAAGCAAGATTTTTGGAGTATAGTGAAGATGTAGATTTTACAGACGAATCTGGAAAATTGATGAAATTACTGTAAGATTTACTAACATCAAGAGGCTGTACCTATATAGTAAATAATATTTATTAACAGCTCACAGACATACTCTGCTGAAAAGAATTTACCAACAAAGAGCTCAGAGACGATAACGCAAAAGGTCTGCAGAAGCACTATGTAACCATGCATCAAGTCAGTAGTTGGTATTCAGCAGAGATGAAAATGACCAACGTGGCATGAGTATTAGAGCTAAAGCAGTTCAGCAACAGTAGCAATGTGTGTCAGTGCTGTCATCTACAAATGCATTACAGTGCAGTTGCAAAAGTTTACTAACAATACAGAAGCCCCTGCACTGCGGTAATAGTGTACACAGTGTAGAAGTCTGTGTTACAATAATAGAATTCTGTATACAGCCATATCAGCACTCACAAACTCATAAAAACATACACATATGTATAAATGGAACATGGGAGTACAGGAGTTATTTTTGGTTTACCATCAAATGGTCGACAGTAACATGCTCGACAGCCACCTCCTCGACCATGGTAAGAGCAACTGTCGGAATGTTGACGTTCATTTGTATGTCCGTTTAAACGGAAGAACATGGGCAGGGAGTTTTAGCATGTATGTCAATGGGAGATTTCCACCTTAAGGTCGACAGAATTTGTTGACGTTGCTCCGTCAATCATACAACCTACTTCATATTCATGAGCCATTACTTGTCGCATAAATCAACATTCATGGATGTGATTTTCGTCCTTTTGATGGTAAAACATTATTTTTGTAGTACAGTTAGGGGGTAGTACATTTTTTTTCAGTCCTCCAACTTGTTTCCATTTTGGGGTAGTATTTTATTTATTTATTTATTTATTTATTAACTATGAAGAACAGTATGCTTGAGGAAGAACAGATACACACTACACACACACACACACACACACACACACACACACACACACACACACGCACACACACACACACACACACACACACACACACACACAAATATATGGGCTACTTTGGAAACTTGAAGTTTCAAAACTTCGAAATTCATATGGTCGAGACCATATGATTGAAGTTTTGAAGCTGAGTGGAATGGGAAATTTACCATTATCTTCATTGTAGTGTGATCTTAGAGTTGGTATATTTAAATATCAGGGGGTATGGAGGATGCAGGAGGGCTTGCCTACCCTTGCATAAACGTAAAACAAAAAAATTGATTCATTTTGATTTTGCTGAAGTTTCAAACTTTCAAAACTTTGATGTTATGGTCTCGACCATAGAAACAGACCAGTCTTTTTCAATTTTATTACTGTTTTTCTTGGCAGTTAATGCACGCGTGTGTATCTGTATGTATGTGTGTATATGTGTGTGTGTGTGTATATATATATATATATATATATATATATATATATATATATATATATATATATACACACACACACACACACACACACACATATTTTATATTTATATATATATATATATATATATATATACATATATAAAAATACACAAAAATTAAAGAAATATACCACTAATTTTGGAGGACTCTGGTAGTTGCATAAAATTAATGAAAACAAATCATATCACTGAGGGTAGAAACCAGTTCCACATCAACAACCAGATTTACTTGTTGAACACTTTCATCGTAAAGAGTATTAAAAAGACTTCTGCATAGCAAATGCAAATTATGTATTGCCCAGAATGTTAGATTTAGCTGGTATCTGTCCAGACACTGGAACAGATGGAGTAGTTGCCTTTGGCACCTTATCTTCACTGTAACAGCAAACTTGCTCTCCACCCCATCCCATAATTTTTTGTTCCTTTCTGATTAGTGGGCATGAATCTGTATCTCTGTGCATGCTTACATTTAGGTGTGTGTGTGTGTATGTTTTTGTCTGTTTCTAAGAGTGGAAAGTGCCTTTTCTAATAAGATACATGGGCTGCTAAGGAAAACGTCAACATGCTCAGGTGTGATGGTGCTACTGTTCAGGTCACAGACATGGTAATGAACTAATAATGAGGTCTTTCTCACTGTAGCTGTTTTTCTCTCTGAATTACATTTTCTCACAATTTTGCTTATGGACTCACCTGTACTAGGAAATTAGCACAAGCAGTGACAATTTTAGTGAATCCTGCCATATGTGTTTTTAACTAAGAAAAAGGCAAAGCAAACAAAGCAAAATCTCCAATTTCTTTTACTTTCGACCTCAAACTAGGTCTTCATCAGAATAAAACTCTACCTAAAAGTTTTCTGTCATTATATACAAAAGTGACAAACCATGTGACTCTCAAACAATCAAAACGATTTGCACTTACTGGTTCTACCAAGCTTTTTAAGGGCATTATTTGTAATTTACAGTTTCAATTCTGGATACACATACAAATTCAATAAAATCTGCCACTTCAATACTCTAAATTCCAACTATCTTTCCTTATCACCATTAAAATCTTTGGGTACATGATCTAACACATAACACATCTAACACATAAAAAAACATTTTTTAAAACAGCACAATAGAAAGAATGCTTACTTAGTGCATTATTTTCATCCTTGGTCTTTGTTGCATAACGATGTACATATTCTCTCTTCTTTAAAACCTGCTGTTTATTCCTACATAAAATGCCTCCCAGACAGTGCAAGATGCTGCATACCGTGTATAGGTCAGTTTACATGAAAAAACGCTGGTGATTCATATGTCTTATTTGTACTAACACAATAAAAATTTGGACCTTCTGAAATAAACATTTACAGGTTCTTTTTTAGTTATCTTATCATCAATATACTTAGCCACTAGCATTTTTTTTTTAATTCTTGCCTTTTTTACTAATAAATAAAGGTTTGGTTCCTACTGTCTTGAAAACCTCATCACTTCCAGTAAAATAAGCCAGTTATTACTAATGGCATCTTTAATGGCATTAGAATCTAAAGGAAAAACTACCGACATAGAAACTGACCAGTCTTTTTCAATTTTATTACTGTTTTTCTTGGCAGGTAATGCATATGAAAAGTTATTGACAATAGTTCCAGGATACCCTCTAGAAAGAATATTTTCTTGCAAAGAGTTCATCAACCCATCACCTTGCCAATATCAGTGGTTAAACTGTTTGAATCTTATAATTTATTTTATTTTTTTATTTTATTTTACATTTGTTGACCGGGCTAGTCTAGCTGGACATACATCCGTTTTCAGTAGAGGCCCGGGGAGAAAAGCTCCAACACTAGCAGTAAACAATTCTGACCTCCAACTACGATGTGTTTGAGATAAGCAGGATGCATGCTATTGTAGTATAGAATAGTATTGCTAGCTGTTTCCCTACACTGAATCTTAGTAAATAATAATCTACATATCTCTTTTTTTATAATTCTATATCCAAAAAGCCAATTCTGTTAATATGACTCTGGAATGTAAAATTAAGGCAAGAAGAACCGCCGTTCATGTTCTTAAAAAATATTTTAACTCATTTTCTTTTTCACCCCACAAGAAAAAATATCCTCAATAAAAAGTACACTTGTGTACACTTACCGTAACTGTAGATGTTTGAGTGTATTCACTGTTGCAGTCATCACCTGTGGGTTATCCCTGCTGTGGTAGCCCTCAGCTGGCCCAAATACCAGAGTCAATGTTTTTCTTCGTTGGCTCCTGTTGCTTGCTGGCTGACGTCAGGTTGTCAGTGCTATAAAGGAAGGCAGCCGACGCCATTACATCAGTTTTTCTTACCCTAACCAGTCAGAGGCCCAAGTAAATATAGTAAAGTGGTCCTGGTGGCTAAAAGCCACCATTAGAAACTTATGTCTTCCTAAAGAAAGAAGATATAAGGGGGAAAGAGGATGGGAAACCAGGACTGCAACAGTGAATACACTCAAACATCTACATTTATTGTAAGTGTACACAACTGTATCATGTTCTTCGTATTTCACTGTTGCAGTCATCAGCTGTGGGAGGATTCCCAAAGCTGAAAAAAGGGGAGGGAGGATTAGTATGAAACCTAGGAATGGATCAGCATGCCCAGCAGAACTGCAGAGGCAAACCCTGCCCTAGCCTTAGAAAACATAGGTAAGTGGTAATGATTGGTAAAGGTATGGACAGAAGTCCTGGTGGCAGCTTCCAGGATGTCCCTGGTGGGAACACCACTGAGGAATGCTGTGGAAGTGGAGGCTTCCATAGTGGAATGGGTTCAAAAAGACTTGGGGGGAGGTTCCCATGCAAACTGTAGCAGAAATGGATACAGTGTGATATCCATTTGGAAATGGTTTGTTTAGAGATGGGCTTCCCCTCTGCCCCTGGAGCAAAGCTGATAAGTAGTTGGTCTGTTTTCCTGAAGGGTTTAGTATGGTCCAGATAGTATCTGAGCTGTCTGTGCAAATCCAGTGAGTGCAGAATTCTTTCCCCTTTGTTTTGAGGGGTAGGAAAGAAGGTAGGTAGATGTATGGCCTGGTTAACAGTTACATTAGATACCACCTTGGGCATAAAGGAGGGATTAGTCCTCAGGGAGACCCTGTCTGCATGGAAGATGATGAAGGGCTCAATGGGCATCAGTGCCTGAAGTTCTGAAACCCTTCTGGCTGAGGTAATAGTTAGGAGAAAAGCAGTCTTCCAGGAGAGGTATCTTAGTTCTGCTGAAGCAGCAGGTTCGAAGGGTGGTAAAGTTAGCTTTTCCAAAACATAATTCAGGTCCCAGGCTGGAGTGGGTGGCCTTCTGTGAGGTCTGATATTAGAAGCCCCTCTGAGGAATTGTTTAATCAAAGGATGGGAAAACAGGGGCTGTTCTGTATCAAAATGAGGTGAAATGGCTGAGGTGTGGATTTTAATAGAGGAGAAGCCACTATTAAGTAGCTCCTCTAGGTAGTCCAGGATAAGAGGGATGGAAGGGTGTGAGATATTGCCCCCTCTGGACTGGCTCCAGGAGCAGAATCTTTTCCATTTTCCTGCATAAGATTTTCTGGTGCTGGGTCTTCTGGCCTCTGTGATGATGTCTAGGACCTGTTTGCTTAACAGGGGCCCCTTGTTTGCCTTTAGAGTATTAGCCATGCTGATAGTTTGAGAGTCTGCAAGTCTGGGTGCAGCACCCCCCCCCCCCCACTGAGTCAAGAGGTCTGAGATGAGGGGCAAGCTGCCTGGGAGGCTGTAAGGTCAGGCTGCACAGTAAGGGGTACCAATGTTGTCTGGGCCAATCTGGAGCAATGAGGATGGCCTTTGGTCTCTCCTCCTTTATTTTGATCAGTACCTTGGGGATGAGAGGCAGAGAATGGAATGCGTACACAAAGATGGTGTTCCATGGGAAGGTCAAGGCATCCACCTTCCACAATAGGTGGTGATTTTCCCTGGTACAGAATTTTTTCAGCTGATGGTTGGGATGCGAAGCAGAGAAATCCACCTCTGGAGGTCCCCACACCTGAGTGATTTGGAAAAAGATTTTTCTGTGGAGCTGCCATTCATGGGGGGTCCAGTAAGTTTCTGCTTAAGTGGTCTTCCAGGATGTTGTTGATCCCTGGTAGGTATTGTGCTATCAGGTGTAGTCCTATGGCAGAGGCTATCAGCCAGAGGTTCATGGCTAGCCTGTACAGAGGATAACACTGGGGACCTCCCTGTTTGTTGATGTACCACATTACTGTGGTGTTGTCTGTTTTGATAAGGAGAACCCCTGGCTTGAGATGGGATTTGAAGGATGTCAGAGCCTTTTGTACTGCCATCATTTCCTTCTGGTTGAAGTGTAAGGGAAGGTGCTGGGAGTCCCAAAGACCTTGGATCCACCTGCCTTCTAGGTGAGTGCCCCAAGCTATGTCTGAGTCGTCAGTGGTAATGGTCTGCCTAGTTGGGTGGAGGGTGAAGGGAAGACCCTTGTTCTGGGCACAGGCTCCTGCCCACCAGAGAAACTTGGCCCCTATGCAGGGGATCAGAGCTAGAGAGGTCTCTAGAGGCTCAGAGTGCTGACACCAGAGGTTCTTTAGGTACCACTGAATTTTTCTCATGTGAAGCCTGGCCAGAGGAATTAGAAGGATGCAAGATGCCATGTACCCCACAGCTTGCAGGAACTTTCTCACAGTAAGGTGACACTCTAAGCCATCTGGGTAAAACAGAGAGGCAGGAAGCTCTGTTTTTCTGGGGAGAGGAAGGCCATTTGGGATGCTGTGTCCAGCAGTGCCCCCCAAGAAAATGATCTTCCTGGAGGGTGTTTGCCTTGATTTCTTCTCATTGATGGTGTACTCCATGGAGATTAGGAGGGTTTTAACAAAGAGGAGGTCCTTGAGGAGCTTTTGTTTGCAATCTGCCTGAATGAGGCAGTCATCCAGATAAGGGTAAATTTGTATATTTTTCTGTCTGCAAAAGGTTAGGGCCGAGGCTAAGCATTTGGTGAATACCCTGGTTGCAGTAGATAAGCCAAAGGGCAGTGCAGAGAACAGAAAGTGTTGTGAGCCTGCTCTGAAGTGATGGAATTTCCTGCAAGATTCCCTTATGGGGATGTGGAGATAGGCATCTTTTAGATCTAGGGTAACTAACCAGGCATTTTTTGTCAGCACAGGCAGCAGCTGCTGCAAAGTTAGCATTTTGAAGTTGGGGACCACCGGGAATGTGTTCAGGATGGATAGATCCAGGAAGGGGCACCAAGTTCCCTCTTTTCTGGGAACAAGGAAAAGCCTTTGCCTGTTTGATCTGAGGGGACAGTTTCTACTGCCCCCTGGGATATCAGAGTTTGGACTTGTTTCAATGCCTCTGCCCACTGATTTGGAGGTAAGTCTGGGTACCCTCTTGGAAATGGGAGTTCGTTGAAGGAGAATTTGTATCCTTGAGAAATGATCTTTAAGACCCATTGGTCCTTTGTTACAGAAAGCCAATTCTCTTTGCAGAGGGAGAGCCTTCCTCCTAGTTTTTGGTAAGTGAAGAGCAGGCAGAGGGGGAGATGGACTCATTGAGAGTTTTTGCCATAGAGGGATGGCTTAGAACTCGCCTTTGGAGTGGAAGTTGTCCACTGTTTGGTTCCCTGCTGTTCCTGGGATAGGAGTCTGGCTAGTCTGTCCCTGCGGGGCTTACATTACCCCTGCCTACTAGGTGCAAGAAAGGACCAGTGTTTTGAGGGAAAATTTCTGCTGAACCTAAGAGGTAGTACCTAAAGGAAATATTTTACTGTTTGCATAGATTTTGCTTTGTCTTCCATCTTTTTAAGTACCTGCTTTTATTCCAAACAAGCGGTCCTTATCTAAGGGTGCATCAAGTAATTTAGATTTGACATGATCAGGGAGAGGTTGTCCCTTCAACCATACATGTCTCCTAATGACAGATCCTGACACTGCTCGCTGCTTGAGGCTTCTAGGGTGTCATATCCACAGTGTAAAGAGTGTTTAGCCACTTAGCAAGTAGAGTGCAGTAAATCTGCTAACTCTTTCGAACTGGCACAGTAAGGAAAGGTTGAAATCTTTTGTTTTAATAGTTCCAAAATGTGTTGTTGATATTTTAATATGTGGAACTGACAGTTGAGTGCTCTGATAGCTAAGGATGCAGAGGTGTATACTTTTTTTACCCCATCTGCACAGAGCTCTGGAGTCCTTGTCTGAAGGAGCAGGATTCTTTGCAGAACTAGCCTTAGCTCCTTTTGGTCCCTGTGTAATGACCTCCGGGTCTCCAGCAGGATTTCTGTACAGGTATTTGTGAGAATCCCGTACTCTAATACCTGTCAGGTTTTCTGGGAGCAGGTGGGAGGGCGTCAGGAGTTAAGCTGGATTCCTGGAAGACATCATCAACCACCTCTAAGATAGAGGGGATGGCCAAGGGTCTGTGCTAGGGTAACTCTAGAAACTCCCTTAGTCTTTTCTTAGACTGAGGGAAATCCTGGGATTCCCAGTGGAAATGTTCCCTGAGGGTGTGAAGGGTTTCTCCAAAATAAAGATCTTCTGGTGGGGAGGCAGAAGGAATGGATTCCTCTGCATCTGAATCCTCATAAGCAGTAAGAGGTTGTTGTTCCTCTTCAAAATCTGAATAATCGGACTCCTCAGAATCCTGTTCTGTCAGTATTTCAGGTGAAGGGTCCCTTTTCCTTTTAGAAGGTGCTGCCTGACTACCCCTGATAAGGGTCAAGAAATATAGAAGAAACAAACTGGTAACCACGAAAATATCTGCAACAAATGCAAGGTCCAAGATTTTATTAAAAACACAAAACACTTCCTGAATCAGAAAGCTTCCTCAGAGACATTTTAAAATAAAATAACAAATCAATCAAAATAACTAGATCATGTTGTCAAATGGCATATTTTACATCATCAACACTTTTAAAATAATCAAATTAAACTAGTTGAATAATGTGAAACACAACTTTAACATGCAATACCCGGGTAACACTAACCCTCAATTAGAAACTGTGGCACATCTCTGTGCAAGGGAACTGCATTTGAATAAAAAATGTAAACCCCACTTGTCACGTAGACAACATTCACAAATAAGATGGCCAAATTCAAAGATGTCAAGAAACCAAATGTTGTAATCAGCTAATGTTATCTGCAAATTGTAATTAAATACAACTAGTAAGAACAAATAACATAATAATATTATAGTTGTAATTACAATAAAATGATGTACTAGAAACATAAGAATTATCTCTTATGAGATTTTAATTTCAAAAATGGTGCAATATTACAACTTTCATTTAAACCTGGGGTACTGAAAGCATTCATTTTGAGTTGCCACAAAAGTTCACGTACCTCCAGGTTCAATGACACAGGGCCACCTCTATAAGATTCAGGTAGGTGGTCAACACCCATGAATTGGAACGAATGAAATGAACCAATGTGTTTGGCCAAAGCATTCTCATTGTTGCCAATTCTAATGGCGTAAATGTGCTGGTATATTCTGTCCTTAAACCTTCTATCGGTTTTACCAATATAGAAGGCAGGGCAGCAAGCACAATATGCTATATAGATGATGGATTTAGTATTACAATCAATCCTTTGCGTAATAGCATATTTTTTGTTAGTATTGTTTGCAAAACAAAAGCCTCCTGTTTTTATGTACATACAGTATTTACAGAAGCCACATGCAAATGATCCTTTAATTCTAGATGTAACAGTATCAGCTGTAAAAGAATGCAATAAATCTTTGATATTTTGTCCACGTCTAAAAACGATATGTGGTTTTTCACCCAGTTTTTCAAATAAAGAACTGTTATTATTAATAAGAGCCCAGTTCTTATAAAGAATATCACATATCTGTCCTGAATCAACATTAAATGTTGGTTCAATTACTGTACTAGACACACTTTCATCAACATTTCCAATAGCTGGATAAGTAGAGGACAACAAAGGTTTAAAAAATCCCCTAGATCTTTTATGACAAACTTCATCTATCATCTATCAAAGTATTAGGGTAACCCCTACACAAAAAGGAGTCTTTTAAAAACTCACATTCACTACAAAAATCTTCCAGCTCACTACACATCCGGACAGCTCTAACAAGCTGTCCTTTGACAATAGCTCTTTTTTGTCTTAGTGGATGTGAGCTGGAAAAATGAAGAAATGAGTTAATGTAAGTGTCCTTCCTGTAAATGACAGAATTAAGTAAGTTATTCTGATTATTCTTTGACAGTTTCACATCCAAGTAGTTGATGACCTCCGTGTTGAAGTTATAAGTAAACTTCAGGAAGGTTGTTGAACTATTTAAAAACTCAACAAATTTTTCTGCTTCACTGGAATTTCCTTTGAATAATAGGAAAATATCATCCAGGAATCGAGTGTAGTAGGAAATTCTATTGTTCCACTCGGATGTAAACTTCATGTTCAAACATGAAAAAATTTGATGACAAAATGATATCTAAGATTTCTGTGATGTTGTCAATCTCATGGGGTAAAGCCCCTAACTCTATTAGAAGGAGCTCGATCCACTCACATGCTTCAAGGTGGGGTATAGATGTGTATAAGTCTACAACATCTATTGTTAAGAAATTATTCTCCCCTATTTCCCCATAGTTGTTTATGTCAGATAAAAATGACCATGAATCCTTGCAAATAGTTGGTATTTGTTCAACATATTTTTTCAACAGAGAGTCAATAAACTTAGAGCATGGGTATGTTACTGAATCAGGATCCCCAAGGTTTTATGAACCTTGTTCTAGGGAATAAAATGTCAAGATATTTGTAAATATCTTGGTCAATTCTACCATTGATGTAAAGATCACGAAGGTAGCCTCTAATTCTTTTTGAACTCTTATTTAGCTCATTAACTGAAGCTTTTTCATAGGATGTAGTTGATAACACTTTCAACATGCGTTCACTGTAGTCTTTTTTCTCAAATATTACCAATCCACCGCCCTTGTCTGGTTTAATAACCCGGATATCTGCAAACCGTAGTGAACTAAGGGCTGATAGTTGTTCTTTTGTAATATTAAATTTATTGACATTAAAATTGTTAGAGTTAATCATATGCCTTATATCTAAACATTTTAAGTGTCAAATGTAATGGAGGATTGAAAACACTTGAAAGTCTTAACCTATTCTCACTAAGGAATTCAGTACCATTAAAAATCAACCTCAAATTTAGTTTTCTAGTATAACATTTGAGGTCCAAAAGTACTTTAGCTACATCACATTTCTTTGAAGGAACAAAAGTATTCCCTAATGCCAGCAACTCAATTAATTCAGGTTCTAAATGCAAACTTGAAAAATTGTAAATTAAAAAGTCTCCTTTAGAATTTGAAACAATTTTTGGGTAACCAAGTGTGTTAGTACTCGTAGTATCACTGGTTATTTCCAACTCTTTTTCCCCTTGTATTGTTTCTGTTTGGTCTTGTTCCCTAAAAAATTATTGCTATTTTCATTAGGGTTGTTCACATTCTGTTCACTAGAAGGCCCAGGATTTTCGAATGGCATGTTAGCCCCTGTATTTTGTCTCCTGTTTAAGTTCCTATTACTCCTACGGAGGGGTTGCTCAGCTTGTGTATTTTCAGGAGCGTTACAACAACTACCATGACCTTCCTGTGCATCTTCTATTTGCTCTGTGCCACCATTGTTATCGGTTGTTGCCTTAAGTTTTAAATGCATTGTCCCTTGAATAAGAAAGCCTATCCCTATACAGTTTCTTTGATTTGTTTAATTTCAGTTTGACCAATCAATACTAGTAAAGATACGTGAATGGTCAAACTTAATTTGTTCGAAGGCAACATCAGTCTTAATTTCAGCATCTAAGAGGCATATTTCGTCAGACAAGCATTTTATCATCCCCTCATAATGTTTAACCAATAACTCCATAAGCTGTATGCCCTGCATTTGGAACAAACATTTTAAATCAGACAAAAAAGCATTGGAGTTAATAATACTAGAAGGAGAAAAGTTAGACCTCAATCCTTTTGGTATATAACCATCAGAGATGCATTGTCTGAAGTATGACACCAGTTGTAGTTTACGTAACTTCAAAGTTTTTAAGTCTAAAGTTTTTAACTTGTCAGTTAAAGAGATTGTTGGTTGAACCGCCAAGGCAGTATCCTGCACCGACGAGGAATCTACATTTAAGTTATTAAACCGGAAAAAGTCACCTGTGTTGTTAATCCAGTCAAACACTGTCCTCACTGCAGAACCAGTTGAGACTTAGATCCCATATCAGTACCATTCGAACAAGATACTCTAACCGCCTGTCCTGGCGGAATAGAATTTTGAGTGTCAGTTAAAGATGAAGCAGATGGTATATCATTTGCTTGGACAATTGTATTGCACCTCCTGTGCTCATGCATCCTCTAGTAGCTGAAAGCGACTGTTGAGCAGTTCAATTTTTTAGCAAAATAGAGACTTCAGGGTTGGTTGGCCAAACACAACCGCGTGGCAGGGCTCTCCATAAGCTGTGCACAAACTTCAAGAAATATAGAAGAAACAAACTGGTAACCACGAAAATATCTGCAACGAATGCAAGGTCCAGCGATTTTATTAAAACACAAAAAGCTTCCTCAGAGACATTTTAAAATAGCGAGACAGCGCTTTAAATAACAAATCAATCAAATAGCACCATAACTAGATCATGTTGTCAAATGACACATTTTACATCATCAAAACTTATAAAATAAATCAAATTAAACTAATTGAATAATGTGCATACGTAGAAACACAACTTTAACATGCAATACCCGGGTAACACTAACCCTCAAATAGAAACTGTGGCACATCTCTGTGCAAGGGAACTGCATTTGAATAAAAAATGAAAACCCCACTTGTCACGTAGACAACATTCACAAATAAGATGGCCAAATTCAAAGATGTCCAGAAACCAGATATTTTCGTGGTTACCCCTGATAAGGGTGATAGGATTCTCTGCCATTTTAAGCATTTGAGTTTGGGGTGGAGGAGCAGGGGGTTAAATGGTGGCCAGAGGTAGTTTTTCTAGGAGTGGAATTGCCTCTCTGCCTAAGAGTATCCATTGGTCTGAGAGAAATGGTAGTCGGAGAAGATATCATTTTTTGTCTAGATTCGGTAGCGCGAAAAGCCTCCTTGGAAGCTGGTGCCTGAGTTGCGGCTCCAAACCCAACCAAGGCAGAGAGACAACTAAAGGCTCGGAAAACGATGACGATTTCTGCAGCATAGCGGACTCCGAAAGGGTCTCGGTAGAGGCCAGCAAAGGTACTGAATCGGGCATCAGGGGCTACAAAGGCACCTCACTGAATTCTGGAGAACTGATGACCTGCTTAGCGGGAGAGTCGTCAGAAGGCTTAGCCTTGTGTGGTCTGTCTCTATCTTTATCCTTATGTTTTTTCGGAATGTCTATGGATTGTTGGCTGATGGATGTCATTTTGGAATGCGTAGACAGAAGATAAAAATACCTGGCTACAAAAAGAGCTCTACGACAAATGGTTCTCTCGTTAAAGAGGGCACAGAACCAGCAATGGGGACGTCATGGTCTAGGCCTAAACAAGTGACGCAGTATGAATGGAAGTTTCGGTGTGGTATTTGCTTTCCACAGGCAAAACAATTGTTAACTTTTTCAGACATTGGTTAGTGCAAGATCAAAAGGATCCCCAATGGGGTACTTAGCTTTAGACATTTTCAGCTGTAATTCAAACTCTGGTAGCGACTGACTGGCATACTTGCGAACTGCTTCTGCTACGGGCTCCACAGCAAGAAAGACTGATGTAATGGCGTCGGCTGCCTTCCTTTATAGCACTGACGACCTGACATCAGCCAGCAAGCGACAGTAGCTGACGCAGAAAAACATTGACTCTGGTATTCGGGCAGGCCGAGGTCTACCACAGCAGGGATAACCCACAGATGATGACTGCAATAGTGAGACACAAGGAACGTCAATGGTATACTTTAACTTGATCAAATCCAGTGATATTTTTAAAATGTATTCTTCCCAATATGTCATGACTAGATTAGCATAATCCAGTGCCATTCTGGTACCCATAGCTACATCTTTCGTTTGTTTAAAAAATACACTTTCAAATGAAAAAAAAACTTGTTATTAAGTGTCTGTACCATACTTTCTATAAGAAACTTCACTTCGTGAATTGTATAATTTGTGTCTTTCTGTAATGAAAATGACATCCATTCTATCCCCTGTGTTTGTGGAATGACAGTGTGCAATGACTGAACATCAACTGTAAGCAAGTCTGTACCTTCAACTTCTACATTCTTAATTTTTTCTAAAAAATTAAAATTATCTCTGATGAAATATGATGAATTTTCAACAAGTTGGAATAAAGTCCTATCCACAAACTCAGATACAGCTTCCAACCTGGATGCCAGTGAAGAAACAATGCGCTTAAAGGGAGGGTTGTCTGTACTTTTGTGTAGTTTAGGTATACCAACTTACCTGTGCTTGGCTGTGCTACATAAAAGTAATCATACATCTTTTTAAAAATAATGTGATTGATATAACATTGATATAACCATGCATCAGTACATCTGTAAGATTTTCTAATATCCCATAAATTCACTGGTTCACAAAAACAATTATTTTTATTCTGATGAAGGCCTTTTTTGAAACCAAAAGTCCTCAATAAACAAGTAAAAGAAATTGGAGATTATGCTTTGTTTGTTTTGCCATCCAAGGATTTCTTAAGGGTGCTATTCTTGTACTTATTTTTATACCTTTTTGAAGCCTTTGTGGTTGTTGTTCTACACCTGATTATTTTGATTATTTTTTATCCACTATGGCTTCATTATCCAAGGATAGTAATGAAAATAATTTACAGGATTTCTCAGTGTAGCTAAATCCTTTGGAAGCTAACGATATAGACAATATGGTTGTCAATGTATCTTACAAAGAAGCTAACAGTATGCATATATTATTCATACCGACAGCAAACAGTTCTACATTTGGTAATTTGGATTTTGTACCCAGCAGTGTGCCTATATTATTTAAACTGACAGCAAACACTTCTACGGCTTGTAATTTGGATTTTGTACCCAGCAATAAAGGCAACAGACACCATGAATTGATGAGTAAGTTCATGCAGCTTCCCGAGATTTCTTTGCAGATTCCTAAGACTGACAGAGGTTTTCTTTGCCTGGCAACATGCTGAAAGTTTTTTTAGATAAAGAAGCACTTTTCAAACACTTATAAGCAGCCGTCATCAAGTTCAACAAATTAAGTGGTTTATTTTCAGTCGTTGAAGGTTGTGCGTCAGGGCTGGTAACTCGGCATGTAAAAATCAACTACCAATCATTAGCGGACCGGAGTTCCGCTGTGGCGACCCCTAACCGGGAAACGCCGAAAGACGCAAAATTTTCAGTAGTTTCAATAATGAACAGAACAACATTTGTGCAATAGTGGGATTGGCTTTTGTTGATCTATTAAGGAGGCACAATTCTACTGAAATTACAAAACTGGAGAAGTGTAGTCTATGTTTACCGATCAAACAACACATTCCTGGAATGGCCATATATGATTGTAAAAAATATCATCAGTAGTTTGATGGACAAAATAAATCTGGTGGCTGCATGAAGGAAATTGATGACAAACTTTTTAAATGTACTACCAAGGTCAACAAAAAGGATCGTGAACAAAAAAAAAAAAATTAAAAAAGAAAAAAGTTAGAAAAGAATAGGAAGGATTACCAGCCCAAAGAAGATTCCACCTTAAAGGACTGGAAGCACAATACATCACTACACAAGGGGGTCAATGGAAGTATGACGTCCAAGAAACAAAGTAACAAGGAGCCCTCACTACATAAATTTAGTCTGACACACAGTTTATGTAGCAACATGCTACTCTACACAACTGTTGATAGTCTTACTTGTGAGGGAGCTACTGCCCCCTCAGCACCCTGCAATTTTTCAGCTTACTACAGACAGCTGCTGGCAGTAATTTCATGTAAGGGGCTATAAAGTTTTGGGGTATTATATATCACTTATACAGCAAGCATGAACATTGAGACACTTACGGGGGGGTATATGTATACTAATCGAATGGCACATTCCCTGAATTATCTGGCAGTGTGGAGACATAAAGAGGGTCCGGTGTTCACCGAATCCTCATGTGGGGTTGCACCCCTACACCCCCACTAATAATATACACCAACTCTGAGATCACACTACAATGCGGAAAGGGAAGATTTCCTTATCTCTGCTTCAGTAAGTACTTCATGCTGTTTTGTTTACGTTGGCCAACTATGATCATTTGATGATATTTTTTACAATCATATATGGCCATTCCAGGAATGTGTTGTTTGATCGGTAAACATAGACTACACTTACGGATCTAACGTGCAGTAATTTAATGTCAGTGCACCGAATGTAAACTAAATACAGTTATAAAATGTATGACATACATGAAGTGGTTGGCAGTCCAAAGTGACATATAAGTAAATATAAATCTGATACATGTCAACAGTGGAATGTTGTCAGTTAAGGGTGATGATACTGTCAGTCATTCAGTCCCCATCCAAATATAACCACTAAAAAACAGTAGGGGTTCTCTTGTTCCACAACAGCATAGATTTCTTGCAAATCAATAAATACTTTAAATATATAACTAGGACTATTAAAGACAGCATAATACATTTATCAGGATTCATTGGGTGAATAGAATGCACATTTTAGATGCAATTCATTACATGATTATTTTTGGTGTAGTCGTTCGAGCAATGTCTTTAAAATATCCATAATATCACATAAGAGCTGTTTATAGTGTACATATTTGCAGAGTTATTTGCTACATTATTTATGAAATAACGTAATAATAAATAGACTATTTTATCTACGTTGATATACTGTTGTGTATACATGATGATGACATATTTACTGATTATTTCCAAGCAGATGAATAACTGAAACCAAACAGTGAGAGAGAGAGAACTCTTAATCGCACAGTTTGTGAAGTACATGACAAAAAAAAAAAAAAAACTTTATAGATTTCTCCTGGCTTCATTCATCTCCAGCGTCAGTGCTGTCACTAGACACTTTACTGTCTTTAAAGTATATTACTCATGATCTGAAGCATCTTTGTTTTACCATTATTTAATTTCAAGTTTATTGATTTGTTTCTTTACTATTTGTTCATTGGGTAAGTAGACTGGACTTTTAACTCTTTTTCAGCTACAACCCAAGCTAAGAGAGCAGAAAATATACCACACATTTTCTAATCAAAACTATTATATACAGAATGACTACATAGCAAATTCAGAACATAAAGGTAAGATTCAGTGTGGAAAGTAGGAAGTGAAAGGATCCAGACAAAATACACTGACAGAGAGAGAGAGAATATATACATACACACATATATACACACACACACACACACACACACACACACACACACACACACACGCACGCACGCACACACACACACACACACACACACACATATGCGTGTGTGTGTATATAATTATATATATATATATATATATATATATATATATATATATATATATATTAATGTACACAAATGCAAACTAAGAAATGCATAAAATACAGTGCAAGCATATATAATAAACAAACTGTTACACACAGAGAAATACATGTGTATAAGATGACACATTAAGAGGCTGAGAACATTTTCTTAAATGTATTCTATTATTAATGATATGGGATAATAAGTAACCTGACCATTGTCATGGTAGCAATATCAGGGATATTCAGTAAACAGATGTAATTCAATTGCATCTTTAAAGCTTTTAATGGTTTCTAGACTTCTGATGTCAGTAGACAAGTGGTTCTAGGTCATGAGAAGGCTGTCTTACCTATAAATACTTTTAAATGGAGAGTGCACTGTTTTTTCTGTGTACTTCTGAGTACATAGGGGTTGTTAAAAGGAGGCCATTGAAACATGATTATAATAAATAATTAAAGAAATGGTAAAAATATGGTTGCTGTAAACAATGTAAGATTATTAATGACACCACTAGTAGTATTGTGCAAGTTTATCCTATGCACACCGGACGTACCAGGTATTACAATTGTTTCACTAAAGGAGTCATATATATGGCTAGTTGCTTGCCATGTGAGTCTTTTTACAGAGGTAAAAACTAACAGACAGTTAAAGCAGAGGATTTACGAACATGAATATAGTATAAGAATTAAAGACAAGTATAATGTTTTAAATAAACACAAACCTGTAAAATGTCAAGAGATTTCTGTTCTTATATCGGAAAAAGTGTCACCTTCAGTAAGGGGTGGTAACTGGCAGAATAAAATTAAGTATAATGAGTTAGTATAGTAGATAAGGTTAATGTTGCACAAAGACCAGGACTCAATGAAAATATCTCCATCAACTGTTTTAAGAATATGTGCAGTATCACTGTAACATTTTGATAAATATGGATTAGATTTTATCAATTTATTTTTACTGTGATATATTTCACAATCTTTGGAGCATTTATCATATGATTATGGTCGTGATCAATTTTGGTATTAAATTCAGTATTCTGATGAAATCTCATTAATAATAATGATGGAAGCACTTAATTATTTTAATAAAGAATGTGGATGGTGTCAGACATGATTTTTTATTAACTGCTACAAGCAAGCCATTCTTTTTGGAAGAGTTGACTCTAGGTTAGTTCTGTGAAAGCTAGGGCTATTAGTTGCCCCTCCTTAAGCAGGACAATCAGTATCTGGGCAATTGTTTTCTGTGAGGAAAAACATGAAACATGGCAAATGTCCAGAGACTTTAGGACAAAATATATTTCTTCAGTTTCCTCTAACAGTCACATAGGATATGTATCTGAATCACTTTAATATGATATGAAACAATAAAACAGCTCAGATTCCAGAAGAGTGAGCTTTTACTTTGGCAACAAAGTAAAATACAGTTATTTCCACTGGTTGTGACTGTTTTTTTTTTATTGTCATGCAAAAGTTAATATTTCCATAAAAACAACTGAAAAGGTGGCAACCCAAGTCGTCTTCTTCTTTCGGCTTTTCCCAGTTAGGGGTCGCCACAGCGGATCACCTGTCTGCTCATGATTGGCAGTGGAGTTTTTATGGTGTCAAGTTGCCAGCCCAGCACCCAACCTTCCACAGAAGGCACACACACGCATGCACTCACACCTAGGGCCAATTTTGGAGTGTCCAATCAGCATGTCATTGGGATGTGGGAGGAAACCGGAGCACCCGGAGGAAACCCACGCAACCACAGGGAGGACATGCAGAATTCGCACAGTAGGCACCCCAGCCAAGGATCGAACCGGAGAACCTCTTGCTGTGAGCCGGCAACACTAACCGCTGCACCATTGTGGTAAAAGTTGAAAATTCAAATGCCTTTTCAAATAACAGAAAAGAAATACAGTTTGAAAAAGCAATCTAAAACTACTTTTGTGGGACAAGCAATGCCTTGCTACCAGTGAAGAAGCCCACATCCGCCTCCTTATTACATTCACATCTGATACTGGGGCACAGTGGAGGGAAGGAAAATCCACCATCACCAAAGATGAGAGTAAACCAAGTGTGTGTTACTGTACAATTAGTACAGTACCAATTTATTTTTACGTACATCATAGGACTCTGACTTCTGAAATTTTAACTCCTAAACAATAAAACAGTACAATTATGTAAGTTGAACTTATCATAACACTAGATGTTTGAATGACCACTGCTGCAGTAGCCTTAGCTATATGGGTTATATCCTGCCAAGGATATAACAACTGACCAGCTTCCAAAGCTTCAGGGCACCTTCTTCATGCCCAAACTTTCAAGCAGCTCGAGCTGTGCTGACTAAAAGACAAGTTTGGGTGCAAATCCCTTCAGAGCTTTCTTGCCAACACAGACAGAGAGGCTGCGCTCTGGAAGGACAATTATAGGAGCAATAACAAATAAATAAATGCCTACATCCTGGCATAAAAAGCACAACAAAAAACAAGGGGGGTGGGGGAGGGTACTGTGGCAATGCTCATTCGAACATCTATTGTTACGTAAGCACAACTTACATAACTATACTATGCTCTTCATATTGCAAACTGCTGCAGTAGCCTTAGCTATATGGGTAGATTACCATAGCTAACAATACTTTCGAGGTGGAAGGAGAATGGTCTTGCAGCCCCTGAAAAATGGTCAAGCTTATAGTGCTTTGTAAAAATATGTACAGAGTATGAAGTAGCTGCTTCTATAATACTTCTAGAATACAACCCTTTCAAAAAAGCCACAGACGAAGCCATGGCCCTAGGGGAGTGGGCCTTGACCCTGCCTGGAGTAGATTTATTATGGTGAATATCTTCTTCTTTTGGCTTCTCCCATTACGGGTTTCCATAGCAGATCATCTGTTTCCATTTCTTCCTGTCCTCTGCATCTTGCTCTGTCATACCAACCACCTGCATGTCCTCTCTCACCACATCCATAAACCTTCTTAGGCCATCCTCTTTTCCTGTTAGCTGGCAGCTTCATCCTTAGAATCTTTTTCCCAATATACACTGCATCCCTCCTCAGCACATGTCCAAACCAACATAATCCTGCCTCTCTGGCTTTGTCTCCAAACCTTCCAACATGGGCTGACCCTCTAATATATTTATTTTATTTATTTATTTATTTGCAGTTGGTTTGCCAGGATAGTCCATTGGGCCAAATGAACCCATTTTCAACGGAGTCCTGGGGAGAAAAGCTCCAAAACTAAGTAGGTTACAGTAGGTTATTCATAATAGATGTACAAATTATATCATTATACAGAAGTTAACATACAAGAAAAAACAATTTGCAAATAATACAGCAAATACTAGAGTGAATACAGTCTAGTGATGAAATTAATACGTAATACAGACTAAAGGGAAATTTAGCACAAAAGTACTGAGAAATAATAACATATTTGGCAGCATTTCATGACAATACTGAGAAATAATAACATATTAGGAAGCAATGCACAAAAGTACTGAGAAGTAATAGCGTATTAGGAAGCAATACTTAGGAAGTGTGGCCTAGTGTATTCTTTCCAATTATTGAAGGAATAATAATATGTATGAGTTAGGGTGAATAATAAGGAAAGTTGCAGGAGGAAACAGTGGAAGAAGGAAGATGGAGTTTGCAAGTGTTAGTTATGTGGGGTGGGAGCAATAGCATTCCCACTGGGATACTAGATGTGAGTGAAGAGATCTTTTAAATATAAAATGGTTGGGGGTGGTGTGAATGGAAGGTGGTAGGGAGTTCCAAAGGCGTGCAAGGCCATAAGACAGAAGATTTTTGCCTGGGGGACGAGTTGGTTTATATACTTCTAATAGATTTTGATTGTTGGACCTTAATACTCTATCAGGAAGGTGCATTTTAAAGGCTGATGAAAGGGAGGGACAGAAGGAGGGGTTGAAAATGAGCTTATGTGCAAGATTTAGTTGAGTATATGCGAGATAACTGGGTAGCTCTAGCCATTTTAGTTTCTGGAGAGAGGAACAGTGGTGGGTGGAGGACTTGTGGTTGGTAGCGAACTTGGCAATTTTGTTGTAACAAGAGGAAAGTTGTGTTTTTAGAGAGGTCTGTAGATTAGTTAAGAGTGGAGCTCCATAGAGAAGGGAGGGGATAAGAAATGAGGTAGATTTTGGTAGCAGGTGGAAGGTAATGATTTTGTCGATAAAGCATACCTAGTTTTTGATGGGGTTTTTTGATATTTAACTGTAGGTGGGAGTTGAATTTGAGCTGGTTATCAATTTGGGCCCCAAGTAACTTGGTCTCAGACACCAGTTCCAGGGGTACATTATTTTGACTAGAGATGTGGAATGTGTTTATATTGAAAGAAGTTGCCTTAGAGGGGGTGAATAACATTAATTTGGTTTTAGAGGCATTGAGTGCTAGGTGATTCCTTTTCATCCATTGCTCAGTTGTTGTAAAAGCATCTTGAGTCAGTTTTAGAAGTGAGGGGATAGAGGTGGCAGCGCAGATAATAGTAGAATCATCTGCGTATTGGATGATGTCTGAGAATGGGACAGAGTTGCGGAAATCATTTATAAATATATCGAAGAGAAGGGGACCCAGTATGGAGCCCTGGGGTACCCCAGTAGGAGTATTTAGAAATGAGGAGGTGGCCTTTTTCCATTTGACTGCTTGATATCTGTTAGATAAGTAGCTGGAGAACCAGTTCAAGGAGGAGGGAGATAGGTTAAGTTTTGAAAGTTTAGTTAGTAGCAGGCTGTGAGAGATAGTGTGAAAGGCCTTAGAGAGATCGAGTAGTAGGGTAGAAACAATTTGGCCAGAGTCGCGGGCTTTATTTACAGTTTCAAGAAAGGAGAGGAGGGCAGTCATAGTGCTGTGATGTGGTTTGAATCCATGTTGTGTGGGAGTTAGTAGGTGATTGTCTAAGAGATGTGGAAGGAGTTGTAATTGGATACACTTTTCTAGGAGTTTAGAGATGAGGCGGAAATTAGTAACATTGTTGTTGTTGCCACCTTTATGTAGAGGTATGATAAAGGCCTTTTTCCAGACTTGGGGTACTATACATTCTTGGATAGAGCGGTTGATTAAAATGCTAATAGGGTAAGTGATTGCTTCAGCAGCTTTGCTAAGAAAGTAAGAAGGGATGTTATCAGGAGCATTGGTGCATGGCTTCAGTTTCATAAGGAGTTTCTTTATAGTAGAAGTGGGTATAGGTTTTAATGAGAAAAAAAGAGAGTGTGAAGAGGGGGAATTAGGGGCAGATGAAGATGATGAAGTAGTTAGAGTAGGAAAAGGAGTGGAGGGATGGGAGTTAGTAGATGGGAATGAGGAAATAATAGCAGAGTAGGGTAGAGAGCTGGTGGGGGATGGTGAGGGAGTTTTGGAGAATGTATTGGTGTTAGAGAAAGATGACGGTAATTTGGAAATGGATTCAATGAAAAAAAAGAGTTAAATTGGGTAGCCAAGTCTAGGTCAGGAGCGTTTGGGTCTGGGGTAGGGGTATCTGGTTTGCTGGGGTTAAGTAGAGTAGAGATACCTTTCCAGAATTTCTGAGGGTTTGATTTATTATTGTTTTGAAGTGTGGAAAAGTAATTTTGTCGGTCGGAGATTATGAGCTTTTTTACCTTATTTCGTAGTATTTTATATTCATTGTGGACTAGGGGGGATTTGTTTTTCTGGTAATGTGCCCAGACTTTGTCTCTGTGCCACATAGATGCTAGCGTGTTTTTGGTAAGCCAAGGGGCTGTTTTAATTTTAATTCTCTTAGTCCTTAAGGGTGCATGGGAGTCAAGTAGTTTTAGGAATATTGAGTTGAAGTGGGCAACTGCATTATCTAGAGATAATGTTTTTAGGCAATTCCAGTTAATTGCTTTTAGAGAGTTTGAAAAGGATGTTGGATTAAAGTTTTTTTGGTTACGGATAGTAATATAATTATGGGTGCATTGCAGGAGTGATGGGAGTCGATGAGTGAAGATGGGTATATGGTCACTGAGGGGATCAGGAAGAGTGCCACTGTCAGAGAAATAGTGGGGATGAGAGACTAGGATCCAGTCTAGAATACTGCCACTAGAGATGTTTTCTGAGGGGTGTGTTACAGAGTTGATTAGCTGTGAAAAATTGTAGAGGTTGATATTAAGATGGTTTTTAGGAGACTGAATGGAGGCCCAGTTAATGTTCATGTCTCCTAAGATTATAGTTTCATTGCTAATATTATTGGAGAGCCAGGAGAGGATATCTTCAAGTGTATAAATATTATCCCCTGGGGGGATGTAGAGTGAGGCTATACATATGTGTTTATGTAGGTTAACTTGGAGTAATGTGAGGAGTAGTTCAGCATTTCTAAAGTGTGGAACAGGTTTGTTATAGGGGGTAACTGATAATGAGGATGAGTATAGGAGAGCTACTCCACCCCCTTTTTTATGGCACCTGTCTTTTCTTATGATAGAATAGTTTGGAGGAATAATTTCAGAGTCTTTTATATGGGGTTTTAACCATGTTTCAGAGATGGTTAGGATGTCAGATTTATTATGTATGAGCCAAGCATGGAGGTTTGGGACTTTGTTTACTGTACTTTGGGCATTAAAAGAAGTAAATAAGATGGACTTGTCTGTAGAAGAAGATGTGGAGGGGCCTGGGTTGGGATGGATGTCACCTGATAATAGACTGGAAATTAGATGTAAGAGTGGATTAGTGAGGTAGTTGGACAGTTTAGTAAGAAGATTCAGTCGTATTGTGAAACGGAAGCATTTGCTAGTTATTATGGGGGTAAAATGTTTTTGAGAGGTGATAAGTTTGTAAGGGAAAAGTAAGAGGTTATTTATAGGATATACGTATTTCTAATCCTGTCCACCCTCATCACACCCAGTGCAAATCTTAACATCTTTAACTCTGCCACATCCAGCTCGGACTCCTGCCTTTTTGTCAATGCCACTGTCTCCAAGCCATATAACATGGCTGGTCTCACTACCCTCTTGTAGATCTTCCCTTTCACTCTTACTGATAATCGTCTGTCACAAATCACTCGTGACACTCTTCTCCACCTCTCTTCCACACTCACCATTACTCTGAACTGTTGATCCCAAGTATTTAAACTCATCCACCTTCGCCACCTCTTCTCCCTGCATCCTTACCATTCCTCTATCCTCCCTCTCATTCACACACATATATTCTATCTTAGTCCTGGTACTGGCAATTAAATTACGGCACAGCTTGAACAGAGAGATGTCTTTAATGTAAACAATAATCCACACTGTTAAAAGCAGTTCATCTGGAATCCACACAGTAAAAACGAATCTTCAGGTTACAAACAAATATGGTTACGCGCTTTCATCTGTAATCAACAGACTTCTTCAGAACCATATAGCATATAAAATCACTTCTTTAAATACATGTTTTGGCACCAAAAATTTAATTGTTTAAATGTTTGTTGATTATTGTTTACATTAAAGACATCTCTCTGTTCGAGCTGTGCCATAGTTTAATTGCCAGTACCAGCGTTAACATTTTCGTTTTCACTCTTCTTGTGTTGGATACTTGTTTTTGGTCTATCTTAGTCCTGTTGACCTTCATTCCTCTTCTCAGTTGAGAATATCTCCACCTCTCCAGGGTCTCCTCCACCTGTTCCCTACTCTCACTACAGATCACAATGTCATCTGCAAACATCATAGTCCACGGGGACTATCTGATCTCGTCTGTCAACCTGTCCATCACCATTGCAAATAAGAAAGGGCTCAGAGCTGATCCTTGATGTAATCCCACCTCCACCTTAAATGCATCCGTCACTCCCACTGCAGACCTCACCGCTGTCACACTACCCTCGTACATATCCTGTACCACTCTTACATACTTCTCTGACACTCCCGACTTCCTCATACAGTACCACAACTCCTCTCTAGGCACCCTGTCATATGCTTTCTCTAAGTCCACAAAGACACACTGCAACTCCTTCTGACCTTCTCACCTTCTCTGTACTTCTCCATAAACACTCTCAGAGCAAACACTGCATCTGTAGTGCTCTTTCCTGGCATGAAACCATACTGCTGATCACTAATCATCACCTCCCTTTTTAACCTAGCTTCCACTACTCTTTTTTCATAACTTCATGCTGTGACTGATCAATTTAATCCCTCTGTAGTTGCTACAGCTCTGCACATCACCCTTATTCTTAAAAATCGGTACCAAAACACTTCTTCTCCATTCCTCAGGCATCCTCTCACCTTCCAAGATTTCATTAAACAATCTAGTTAAAAACTCCACTGCCATTTCACCTAAACACCTTGTATAACAAAAGGTAATGGCTTTAGACAACCATTTGGAAATGGCCTATTTTGATACAAGTTGTTCCTTAGTCATACCTTCACAGGAAATGAACAACTGAACCAAAGATCTGAAAGATTTATTTCTGTCAAGACAGCACCTGAGTTGTCTGTGGACATCCAAGATATGGAGTATCCTTTCTCCCTCAGTTGTAGGTTTAGGAAAGAAAATGGGGAGATTGCTAAACTGTGGCATGCCTTACCACTTGAAATTAGAATTATAACTAGCTTAAAAAACATCAAGCATCACATTAAACCCCACCTCACCAATTCCTGGACTTGTACATGTACTGGGCATGGGTAGCCCAAACCATGGAACTAGCTGATTTTAAAATTTTAATTGCATATGTAATGAGCAGTGAATTTAAGCCATATGACTACCTTATGTTGTTTTTTTTTTCTTTCACACTGTTAATATCTATCAGATTTTAAGTCTTCAGTTTGCTATGCTACCTGTATATAAGACTAAGTATCATAATTGCACTCTTATTGTATACAATGTCACTACCTGCTACTACTGTAATAACTGTCTTCTAGAAGCACTGTTATACAAGATTATTGGTCTTGTCTCCCACTTGACCAATTTATTCTGTTCTAGTCTTTTTACTGTTATGAATGTCTGTTATTATTTATTTCTTTATTGTATTATACAATTCTCTTTCTACTAACAAAATAGGAGCTTTTCTCCCCGGGCCTCCACTGAAAAAGAGTTTTATGCCCAGTCGGGCTCTCCCAGTAAACAAACGTAAAATAAATAAAATAAAATAAAATAATTTGGCTTAAAGTAAACTCGGATACCACTTCAAGCATAAAAGAAGGATTATTTCTCAAAGAAACCCTGTAACTGTGGAAAATGAGATAGAGTTGACTCACCATAAGAGCTTACAATTAAGACACACTTCTTGTACAGGTTAGAGCAGTCAGCCAAACTGTTTTCAGTGTTAAGAGCCTCAAGTCAGCCAGATTAGCTAGTTCAAATGGGGCTTGTGTTAGCTTCTCTAACAAATTAAGGTTCCAAGGAAGGGCCATCAGTTTTCTTGAAGGCCTCTAATTCAAAACCCCTTTCAAGGACATTGTGACACAAGACTGCACTGAAAGAGGATGATCCATGGGCAGTCATTTTGAAATGGTTGATACATAAAACTTGATAGAGTAAGAAAGGCCATAGGATAGTAATTCACAAAGATATTGAAAAAACGGAGAACAACTATCCCTAAGTGGCTGCTGGTTATGTTGTTGGCACTAATTGTCTAGCAGCAGGCGTTCTTGCCTCCATTAGTATCTGTTACATGCCCTCAGAAAACAGGTGCCTAAAAGGAATTAATACCCCATCATCCAGGAAGTCAACTGAAGATAATTGACGTACAGATGTATCAAACACCTCTGGATCTTGTGTGAGTTGATCCAATCTGTGAGGAAGCATGTGGTAATTGCCCCTGGCCATTTCCAAAAGAAGGGAGAACTAAGGTTGCCAGGGTCAGAAGGCAGTGACCTTGAGGGATTCCTTCTGAATTTTCAGAACTATCCTGGATTTTAGTAGAAAGGCATACTGGAACAGTTTTGTCCAAAGAGAAAAAAAGGCATCTGTCTTCCAGGACTTTTTGCATGGGACAGAATTTTGCCAGTTGATTGTTCAGAAAGAAAGCAAAGAGGTCATCTTGAGGAATTCCCCAAAGATGGAACAAATCTTGGAAGACTCCCAATCTAATTTCCATTCATAAGGGTCTGCCCTGGTTCTGCTCAGCTTGTCTGCTACACAGTTTTGCTCTGCCAAAATGTAGGATACCTGAAGAATGAGACTGTGCTGTAAAGCTATATCCCAAGCTTACATGGCTAGTCTGCAAAGGGGGGTACTATGTGATTCCCCTTGCTTGTTGACATATCACATGACTGTAGTATTGTCTATAACCACTTGAAGACGTCACCGGGACCAATGATGGTTCAGAACGTTAAGTGCCAGATCAGGGCAAGTATCTCCTTAATATTTAAGTGCTTTTGTATGTCCTTGGCATCTCATAGTCCCTGCACTTTTATCTCTCCAGAAACTGCTACCCAAGCAAAGTCTGAAACATCTGTGGTGGCTGAGTGCTTTGGAGTAGGGAGGGAGAAGGGGAGACCTGGATTTATAGACATCTGCTGTCTCCGCTAAATGATTTCTCTTCCAACAAACCCCAGTAATGGTCTGAAAAGATAAAGGATGCTGGGACGAAAAAGATTTCTGATAACACATTTCTCATGTGGAGTCTTGCCAAAGGTATCATGAGAATCATAGATGCTATGAGACCCAAAATCCTGAGCTATTCCCTTGAAGTCTGAGTGGAAAACCTTAGAAATAGAGCTAGATAAAGATCTATTTTTTTCCTGTGGAAGAATAGCGCTTTGAACTAAGGTATCAAGCTGCCATCCCAGGAAAACAATCCTGTGTGAGGGACTCAAGAAAGACTTCTGAATGTTTTCTTGTAATCACAGTTTGTGGAAGAGATTTCTCACCCAAGAAAAAGATTAATGACACACTGAAAAGGCATTCCAAAGATAAGACGTCTAAATATGGAAAAATATGGATACCCTGTAGCCCGCAATAAGCTATAATTGGAGAGATACTCTATGAATATTCTTGGTGTAGTGGATAGTCCAAAGGGTAAGGCAGAAACTGAATGTGACCCAGACACAAAATCTTAAGAAACATCTGAAGTCTGGATGAATAGGGATGTATAGAGATGTGATGATAAACATCTTTTAAGTCTAGTGTCACTGGGACACTTAAAGAGGAGGAAGAGGTAACAGTTTGTGAAGTGACAACATTTTAATTTGGGCACTATCACAAACAGGTTTAGAAAAGAAAGATCCAGAACTGGTCTCCAAACATTTTCTTTCTTTGCCACTAGGAACATCCTTTAATAAAACCCCTAATCCCACCTGAGAAACAGGAACACATTCTATGACTCCTTGGGACAGTATGTGATGAAGAAGAGGTGGAAACATTAGTCTGATCTTAGGATGAGGAATGACCCCCTGAAAAGGAGAAAGTTCCTCCCACTGCCATCTGTAATCCTGACGAATGATATTCAAAACCCATTTGTCTGAAACAATCTGTTGCCAAACAGAAAAATGAGGATTCAGACTTTCTGAAAGAGAAAAGGGGCTAGAGTGGGAGGGGGTCACAAGGTCTCTTGAATATTCTTTCAGATTTGTTGGACTGTCCTTGCCTTTGGGGGGTTTGAGACTTCTTTTGGAACCCCATTGGCATTTCTTCTTAATCATCTGTTTACCAGAATTCTTTTGAGGCTGATTATTCTGTTTTTTTGCCAAAATTGGATGAGGAGAAAGAAAATCCCTTGGACAATGTGGAAAAGGAAGGCTCAAAATCGATTTCCAGGATCATTTTGCCCCTTCATCACACTTTTTGATCACCTCTGCAGCACAGGGGCTAAACACTCAATTTCTCTGTTCAAGGGAAAATTTAAAATCTTGTTTTCACATCATCTGAGAGATTCTGAGAATGCAGGAAGCAAACCTCCTTAAAACAGTACTAGTGGCCATAGTCCTGGAAAAAGTATCAATAATAGTCATACATACACAGACTGCAAACAATGGGCAGTGACCTGTATAACAGAAGAAACTAATTTATTTAAAGTAGATTTTACTTCACAATAAAAACAGATAAAAGTACCTTATACTTTTACAGTTTGTTAGAACAAGCTTTAATATATGAGCCTGATAACTCAAAATTCTAAAAATCAAATCTGTAGAAGAATATACTTTTTCTCCATAACTAACAATAATTTCCAATCCTTATTAGAAAGAGTAGGACTGGAATTAACCAAGTGCTTAGCACCAGAGGAATCAACTAAGGCTGTAGCTGCTGTGTCAGGTTTGGTTACAGAGTATACAAATTTAAAAGACTGAGGTAATTTACACATCTGCCCTTTTAGGGAAAGCTAAAGTCAAAGTGAACTTTATTGTCATTCACACTTCACACAACAGTGCAAACTGAATTAAATTTTGTTTCTCCGGACTCATTGTGCTAAACATCACAAGAAGCATTACAACAGACATTACTACATCACAGCAAACCATTGCAGACATAACACCCAAAACATTTTACAAATCTAAAAACAGTACATTATTGCACAGAATTCCAACAGTTATCAGCACTGCACAAGAAGGCTAGTTTCACATTGGTTGGTTTAAGGCAGCAAAAATGAGTTGATACTAGCATTTGACTTACTGCACAAAAATATGAGTTCTCATCAAGAAAGCTGGCTAACTATCAGAAAAATTGCAGGCAGTAAGACACGCATCCTTTAAAGCAGACACGACAGGAGAAACAGAGTAGGTTCTGGAAAAGGGCTAGATACATGCTTGGTTTTCTGTTTTTTTTTTTTTTTTGAAAGGAAAAATAGGGCAAACTATGTTTCTAATGACAGTAGCTGTTTCCCAAGGAATGGACACAGTATTCTGACACAACATGGAAATCTTCATTGCTCATTCTCCGGGACTGACAAGAATGGCTCTCTCTTGCTCACTAAGGGGACTCCAGTAGCCATAGAGAATGTGGCTAACCCCTGGTCCATAGAGTCTGAAGTGCTACACCAGAGGGTTCCAAGGTAAAAATAATTGGCCAGTGGTAAAACAAATGGCCACAGCAGAGTCACCCACCTGCGGCTGAGGCAAACTGTTAGCTTGCCTTTGTGGCAAAGGTTGTTTACTTAACTTTTTCTTTTTGTTGTTGGAAGAAGGCCCAACCATAGGATTGGTAGCCTGTTCCATGGTCAAGCCGAAAAAGTTTTCTCAGTCCCGAGGAAGACAAGCAGCAAATGCCAGTAAAAATACCAGTCCACACAAATTACATTCTAGAAAGAAAAAACACAGTAAAAGGAACTTTGAAGCACTATAGCAACCACAAAATGGAAAAATAAAAACAATTTTTCCACAGAAAATATGTTTTCAATTGGTTTACACTACATTTATAATGACAAAAAGAAAAGAGTGCTCCATTTAAAAGAACATTAGAGTCTTAAGACAGTACATTAAATAACAACACTCCTAGTTTTAAAGTAACTTTCCTAGAGAAGAAAGTTATAAAACATTAACAAAATTTAAGAAAATGGAAAGCTTTTCCCAAAGGGAACTTATCTGCCCTGCAAAGAAAAGCACAAGCCAACTATCAATCTTCATAAGCCTCAGAGGAGCGTACTCTTCGGTGACAGTAAAGGTCTGAAGGGCTTTGCACCCAAACTTGTCTTTTAGTCAGCTCAGCTCAAGCTGCTTGACAGTTTGAGTATGTGGAAGGTGCTCTGAAGCTTTGGAAGCTGTCCAGCCATTATATAACCCATATAGCTAAGGCTACTGCAGCAGTGATCAATATAAAGAACATTATGTATTTTCAAAATACTAATTTTACTGCAAAACTTCAGCTGATACTAATACTCCCTGTCAGAGTATGGAGCTTCAGCAGCAATATCACATTTTCTTTACCACAAGAAATTTTTTTTTTTCAGAAACATCAAAATTTGTACCATCTCTCCCAGTTTTTACATGACGCAATGGTTCACTTGAAAACAGGTCTAACTGCCTCCTTCCCAAGATTAAGTGTTAGCTAGTCCTTATAACATTTTCATTTAACTTTATGGAAATGTGAAAGAGATGCAACAACGTTCATACTTTCTATGGCTGAAAGGTCCTTTCCAAGTTGGATTATTAGAAACATTTAAAAAATCAGTGATTAACAGGTTTCTTCTTTGTCCTTCACATACTAAAGACGGACTGTTTTCACAATACATACTAGTAACTGTAAAACTGTAGGAAATACAAAAAGTGGATCAAGATCATCCTACATATAAACCACATCTGTAATATGAGTGGACAAATATGGTCTCACATAGACTTTGACCATTAAACTGACAGCTATACCTTTAATCTCAAATGTACCCACTGATACTGCCTTCGCTTGAAAACTGCCAGCTGTATCTCTTACATTAATACATGTAACTATTATCTTACATAATTTACATTTCTCTTGAGGGAAAGGAGTTGTGAAGGAGATAAAAATGAAACAAGCTGCCTCGAGTCAAAACAAAGGATAGCTGAAAGAAATTAATTTTTATCTAAATGTAAATTCTATTATGTTATCTGTAAAAAGAATTATGAATACATGAAGAAATGAAAATAAATGAAGCTAACCATTAAAGCCCTGAGGAACATTAATATTCCCTGCATGGTCATTTGTTTTATTTCACTAAATAGGCATTAACTGCGGCAAATATTACAGCTTTACTTCAAAAGGGACAATTAGTTTTCAGCAAACGTAGCAAAACAGCATCACTAGAATATGTCGCCTGATTAAATCTCCACCTCTTTTATGAAGGCCCATCTGGAGCTGTATTTATCAACATTTCAAATCACAGAAATCTGATCACAGAGGGTATTATACTTAATTGCAATCCTTATCAGTATCCTGGTTCACTACTTGCAACACATGCTGTTAATAAATGTTTGCTGTCTGCCATGGGGGATTTAATTTCCCTCATAAGAACCATTTTGTGCAGATTAAAACAGATTAAGATAGATCAGTGCTCTGCTGTTACAATGTAATGAATCTAATGAATCAACTTTAGCATACACAGGCTGTATCTCTGTGCTTTGCAGAATAGCAGGTTCCTCATAACCTAGTCACAGCAGCAAAGAGCAAAAAAAAAACAAAGTTGACACTGCCACTACAAGCAAATTCCACTGTTATCGAGGGCTCATTTAGAAAAGATTATGTTCATATGCACTTTAAACACTACACCTTACTCCCATACACGTCATGACCAAAGAGCTAGCTGTATTTAAGAAGGACAAACTGAACTTATGTATTTCCACATAATCGAGCAATTAAAAGTTGTTGGAGTATTATGGCCATAACTGCAAAGCAAAGCTAGAACCAGTAAATATATTTGCAGAGCTGCATGAATCTGAAAAGTTTTACCATGCATACTGCTGTAAGGGGTAAGTGATAACTCGGCAAATTTCAAGCCCCCATAAATCCTGAGAACACTGCAGACTATGAAAACTGTTCAAAGAATCCTGTACAAGCATGTTAAGAGATGCATAGAGGCAGCTATACCCACCAGGAAGAAGTACAGAACTACATTAAACTCATAGTTAACTGTCACCCATGGGGATTGGTAGATGCCGGATAACTGTAGTTTCTGGTTGCTTGAGAGTTACTATTAAAATAGGCCTGACTAATACTGTACCCTATACTATACCATACCATGAACACTGTACTGATTTGATTTTAATATTGAAATACAGTAATTAAAATCCTGGCTAGGGAGGAACAGATAGTAAAATACATGAAAACTGAATTAAATTTTTCATACTGTACTGTATTTATTTGATTTTTTTTTTGCCGGATGCTTGAGAGTGTCAGCTGCTTGAGTTCCAGTTAACTAAGGGTTTACTGCAATTCAAAAAAATAAGCCACCCTGATGGAATCGCAAAATCAGTAGGCTGTATAACAGAAGTAAGAAAATCATGGTAAAAATTAGGAGATGCAACACCCAACAGGATAAAAGCAGATCATGCCTACTCAACTTGGTAGACTTCTTTGAGAAAGTCACCAAAACAATGGATGACGCCAAAATGGTTCACACTGCCTACCTTGACCTAGCGAAGGCATTTGACACAGTACCCCACTCGGGCACTGTTGACAAACTCAGGAGGTTAAGTCCAAACTCATATGTCACCCGGTGGATAGCCAACTCGCTCACAGACAGGACTCAGGAAGTTAGAATTGGGGAGTCCACCTCTACAAAGAGGCCAGTCGCAAGTGGAGTCCCTCAGGGATCAGTCCTTGGACCACACGTTTTTGGCATTTACTTCTCTGAAGTCAAAGCCATTGTCAGTGGTCTCTGCCTGTCTAGATCTGGAGATGACTGCAAATTAGGAGCTGTCATTGAATCTCACACTGACACAAATGTTCTCCAGGAGGGGCTGACACAGACAAACAACTGGTGTCAGAGCCATGGACTAAACCTAAATACCAAGAAATGCATAACAGCATCCTTCGGGATGTCATCCACCCCTGGAAACTATCATATTGACAACACACCCCTTAGAGTTGACCCAGTAGTCAGGGACTTAGGGACACGCGTAGATGATAATCTAGCCTTTAACCATCACATGTCAGGTCTATATCACAACACCAAAAACTCATTTCTTCAAACATCTTTTCAATCAAAAATGACATTAATAGAAATTGCTCTTGTGGGGGGGGTTGTGCCCCGCTAAATATATATACCAACTCCAAGATCACACTACAGTGAGGAAAGGACAAATTTTCTGAACTTCACCGTATCACAATCTCACAAAAGCAATTTCTATTAAAGGCATTTTCAATTGAAAAGCCGTTTAAAGAAATGAGTTTTTGATGTCATGATATAGACCTCACGTGTCTAAAGTAATGAGCAAATTATTCTGTGTTGTGCAACTTATAAACAAAGGTATGGCAACTAAGTTCAAGGAAGTCATTGTTCCACTGTATTTAGCATTCATCAGACCTATCATTGAGTACAATGTCCCCTTTGGTATGTACCTAACCAGGCATATCCAACAAGGTGGAACGTCTACAGAGGTTCCTCACTAAAAGAATACAGGGCATAAGTAAAATGTCCTATGCAGACTGCCTCAAGGCCCTATCCCTGTACTCTGTCTCCTACAGGCTTTTGAGGAGAGATCTATGCCTGACATACAGGCCATTGTCAGACCCCACTGTGATGGACCTCCTACATATCCACAAAACAAACAGCATCAGATTTACCTGTTCTAAAGATGTTAAACTTGCCTGTGATACAAACAGGACCTGCTGGAGAGACACGTATGTATCCCAAAGATTACCCCATCTCTGGATCAAGCTCCCCAGCCATGTGAAGCACAGTTCCTCCCCTAACCCAATTCAAGTGCAGTTTGGACAACTGGATGGCGAACAGGAAATTCATCCGTGGTTTGGCACCTATGTGTCTAATGGACACAAGCAACCTGTAAATGGTTCATCTCCTAGGCCCTAGCTTGTAAATGTTTCATCTCCCAACCCCCTGCTTACACTTATTAAGGGTATCAGAACTTGTCAGAGATTTGGGATGCATGGCTAGGCTTAAAAATGCCCTTGTGGTCGTTAGCCTAATAAGCACCTATGAACCTAAGATCCATGTGGTATGCACATTTTTGTCTAGGCTCACCATGAAAGGAAATACTATACGTCTGCTCACACATTCCTACAGGATTTTGTCATCCTTAGCGAGTCTCACTTTATGTCTGAAATTATCACTAGCGATGATACCACAACAGCTATCTGGAAGTCATCAGACAGATCACTTTTGCTTTAATCTCACTACTGTTGCATATAATGATAACCTTAATTATAACCCCTCTTTTTGAGTGGGGAACATGCTAAAAGTATCACCACACAAGAAAAGAAGAGAGAAACAGTTTCATTTAGTATGATACATTCCTTGTTTGACCTGGTATAACATGTAACAAGTGACTATCAGGATCAGACAGAACACAAACTAAGGCTAGGTGCTTCAAAGTCACATTTCAAGGTTTAATATTTGGTGCTCTGAATACTGTACTATGCTCCTCTCATACTGCTGAGATGACTTATGCCATGTTGCATTTCATGCCAGAAGTGTGAATAAACCACTTCAGGATGCTCAGCTAGCTCAGCAGGATATTATTTCAGAGCAGGCTTGGTTGCCAACAGCTACAGCTAGCTATACGACAGACTGCTAAAAGACATCAAATGTTTCCTACCTGCCTTCAAAAATGTGCTCCAACACCAGGTACTATTCAAAAAATACCTGTAATAACCATAAATTACTGCACTAGTTAGTCAATTTTCTACTCAGTGTTAGCAGTTGTGCTAATAATTGTTTCTATTATATGGTATATTTCTGTACACAATGAAAACGGTTTGACCTTCAATGTTCATAGGTTCATAGTAGCTTACTAGGTTACTGATCTCTTACAATCTTTAGAAGCCTAGCCATTCATTCCCAAGATGTTTTTAGCCCTTATATTTTAAGTAAATACAACCCAGAGACATGCATAACATTTACAAGTTGCCCCTATCCATGAGGGACAAGAGTGATAAACAATTCATCTAGATTACATTTGACTAGTGTAAGAGAAGTACTTTGCTTTATGTGGAGCGGAAGATGATTCCAAACAAGTGGTATTCTCTGTGACATATATCTCTCTCTCCAACATGCTCTGTTTATGTTGCAAAAAAAGCTTGAGATCTCTTCAGAAGGTGCTTACGCCCCCATTGGACTTGTGAATGTGCAGTACATCTGACAGGATAGGGTCTGCTGGGCTCTGTTCATGAAGCAGAGATCACTCCTAATTAGCCTGTATGCCATGAAGAGGGGAAAGGCTTTGAGACAGTCAGCAAAGTTTTTATGACTTACCCCCCTTGATTTTCTTAGCACAAAAAGTTGTGAACATTTGAGTTATGTCAAATGTTTGGACGGGTACATACCAAAGGGCCATTACACTGAATGATAACCCTATAAAGTGCAAAATATCATGGAATGATTACATCTCTGGACCTGGACCCCATACCTTTAGTAATAAGCTGTTTAATGAAAAAAAACTTTCTTACAATAGTGAATACAATGCAAACAAAGGGCAGTTCACTATCTATACAGGTTTACAGGTTTCTATCTACTGGAAGAACTTTCAGGATTGTGTTGCTGAAGTGAAAGTTACAAGGCACTTCTTGCCTGTCGAAGGATACTATTATACATTTCTTGGCATTCACTTTTAGTTCATGGTTTTGACACTACTACTTGTTAAGGAAAGGGCCTCTTGACAGATTTTGGTGCCCTCTGGGGAGTTCATAACCTTGCTTACAGTCATCTGCAAATTTCGTTAGCCATAAACCCTCAACAGTGTCTTTGACCTCAGAGGTAAATGGCAAAGTGGAGTGCGGTTTATAATTTCCCAGGTCCACTGACATCACATCTTTGTTCAAGGGGATGGCAGTTACTGTCTGCCACACAGGCTATTTGGAGGCTGATATTGAACATCCTATGTAGGGGGTCTGAAAGGTCCTGTTTCAGCCTGGTTAGTAAGCAGTTCAGTACATTATCAGGCCCCATAGGATCAGTGTTCTTAGGATCATAGTAGGTTACTAAGCTAATGACCCTAGGGCCCTTACAAGCCTAGCCAAGTTTATCCTTATTTCCACGATAAGCACCTATCACCCCTGTCCAAGAGGGACATAGGTGGAACCCCTGGGGTGAATTTATGGTCACCCATCCAATCACCTAGACTGGTTTTGAAGAGGGCCAATTAGGTGCTCTGCTTGACAAGAAGTGGAAGTCTGTTCCAAAGGTGTGGTAACCTCAGGGAGACACATCTGTCCCTCCAGCAAGTTCTATTAATGTCACATACCAGGTTAAGGCCATTAGAGTGAGTAACCCGTGTACCATTTGATTTACGAATATGCAGCATTTCCAATAAAGTAGGGTCAAAGATCACCTTATATGCAAGTCAGAAATTGCCTCTGAGTAGTCTGTATGAAACAGAATAAAGTGACAGTCATTTCAGACAATACCCTTAGGACAGATGCTGAAGACCTTGAATTTTCCTTGTGAGAAACCTTTGTGGTCCCTCTAATTGCTGCAGGTACTTGGAAAGGTACATACCAAAAGAGGCGCTGTACTCAATCTCAATTATTGGCCTGATGAGGGAAGAGTACAGGGAGGTTATAACTTCTTTTTTTCTGGGGTAATGCCCTTACGTATGAGACGAGCAATATATAATGCCCTTCTTACCACTGTGGAGACATGGTGATCAAAGGTAAGGTTGCTGCCAACCTGTGTGCCCAAATATCTCACCACTGAGTGCATATTTAGGGTATTGTTACTGATGTGGTAGTTAGCAGGAACATCACTCTTACTGAAAGGGATGATAATACATTTTCTTCCATTGAGTTTAAGGCCATGACTTTGGCACCAATCAGACCGTCTTGTAGGATATTGGCATGGTTTGGAGAATTCTAGCCTTGAATAGTACCCTGAAGACTTGTTCATGAGAGATTTGGGGTGGTGTAGATGTGAATATGAGATCTGGGAATGTTGGAAGAGAGTGAAGTTAAAGCTAAATTTATCCACTAGTAGAACGGACATGTCCTCTGGGTTTGATATGTAATATCATTTACTATTAGTTCTGGAGAGTGCTGGACATTGTTTCCAAGGTTTCTAACAAAGTTAAAGAAAACTTTATGGTTGTCCTTTGCCTGGGTGGCAATTTGTACCTCATACCGGTTTGGCTGATTTGACAAGGGTCTGGAAATCATTAAGTTTAGAAAGAGCTTTTGAGAGTTACATTTACTTTTACATGCAATGATTTATTAGTTACACTAACTTTATGCAAAACTACTCCATGTAATACTGAGTACTACTGTTTATGTGGAAAGCTATACTAATTATGTTTTTCCTGGAAAATGACCTCTAGCTCAGAATGACCACCTGATTATTATGTTTAAATAAATTTAAATAAATGAATAAATTATGTGTTGTGTTATTGTGTACTTTCACTGTTAACACAGTGCAGAAACCCTGAAAAATATCATCATCAATGCACCAAGGAACCTGCAGAGAAAAAGGAATACTTTTGCTTTATAGGTGGTTACTACACTAACAACCACAACGGCCTTTTTAAGCCCAGCCATAATGTTCATAGGTAGGTGCTAGGCTATTGGCCCTAGGGCCTATATAAGCCTAGCCAAAAAGGTATCCTGGCTTTCGCCACCCAAGAAAATTATTTACCTGTGCCCCTGTCGAACAGAGCCACAGAGAAGTGATCCCCGGGGTGAATTTCCTATTTCCCATCCAATCATCAAGATTTTTCTTGAAAAGTGCTAATGAGGAGCTTTGTTTGACATAGATAGGTAGTTTGTTCCAGAGTATGGGAAGCATCCCAAATGTCTGACAAGTTCTGATACCCTTGATAAGTGTAAGCATGGGCCTGGGAGATGAACCATATACAGGTTACCTGTTTGCATTAGAGACAGAGGTGCCAAACCAGAGATGAATTTCTGGTTTCCCATCCAATTGTCCAAGTTGCACTTGAATTGGATTAGGGAGGAACTCTGCTTCACATGGATGAGGAGCCTGTTCCATAAATGGGGTAGTCTCTGGGATACATACCTATCTCTCCAGCAGGTCCTATTTATATCACAGGCAAGGTTTACATTTTTAGAACGGATAATTCTGGTACTGTTTGTTTTGTGGATATGCAGGAGGTCCATCAGAGTGGGATCTGACAATGTAAATATACAACTCCTCCACCCCTTCAACTCCTGGACCACTCAATATACGAAACAGGAACACAATCACTGTAGGTTTGAAAAAGTTTTTTTAATTAAAAAAACTTTTTCAAACCTACAGTGATTGTGTTCCTGTTTCGTATATTGAGTGGGATCTGACAATGCCCTGTATGCCAGGCATAGATCTCACCTGAAAAGCCTGTATGAGACAGAATACAGGGATAGGGCCTTGAGGCAGTCTGCATAGGACATATTACTTACACCATGTATTCTTTTAGTGAAGACCTCTGTGGACGGTCCATTTGTTGGATATGCCTGGTTAGGTACATAACAAAGGGTGCATTGCACTCAATGATACATCTGATGAATGCCAAATACAGTGGAATAATGACTTCCTTGGACTTAAATGCCGTACCTTTGTTTATAAGTTGTGCAACATAGAATGATTTCCTCACCACTGTAGACACATGATAATCAAAGGCTAGATTACTATCTATGTGGGTCCCTAAGTCCCTGACTACTGGGTCAGCTCTAAGGGGTGCGTTGTCAATATGGCAGTTACCAGGGATGGATGACTTCCCAAAGGATACTATTATGCATTTCTTGGCTTTTAGTTTTAGTACATGGCTCTGACACCAGTTATTTGTCTGTGTCAGCCCCTCCTGGAGAACATTTGTGTCAGTGTGAGATTCAATGACAGCTCCTAATTTGCAATTATCTGCAAATTTTGTCAGCCAGAGACTGCTAACATTGGCCTTGACTTCTGAGAAGTAAATGCCAAAAAGAAGCAGTCCAAGGACTGATCCTTGAGGAATTCCACTTGTGACTGGCCTGTTTGTAGAGGTGAACTCCCCAATTTGAACTTCCTGGGTCTTGTCTGTGAGCGAGTTGGCTATCCACAGGGTGACAAACGGGTTTGTACCTAACCTCTTGAGTTTATCAACAATGCCTGAGCGTGGTACTGTGTCAAATGGCTTGGCCAGGTCAAGGTAGGCAGTGTGAACGATTTTGCCCTCATCCATTGCTTTGGTGACCTTCTCAAAGAAGTCCACCAGGTTGAGTAGGCATGATCTACCCTTGACGAAACCAAACTGGGTTGGGTCCAGTGTCTGGAGGTTTACTATATCTATACTGATCATCTCCATGATAATTCTTTCCATGGCTTTATATATAAGAATAGTGAGACTTTATTTCATACTTTCAGACACACACTGTTGCAGCTACTGTCTGTCTTAGCTCCCACAAAGGATGCAGTAGCCAGTAGACATCTGCAGCAATTAAGGCGGAAGTGTCACAGCTGTTAACACATTTGATGCATCTCTGATGGATCTTAATGCTAGGAGTATTAATAATGAAACAATTTTACTGGAAAATTAGCTACATTCCCACAAGAATGATGCTGTTATTGTTTGTGAAACATGGTTACAGAACAATGATTGGAAACCAGTACTGTCATGGTATAAATGTTTTATTGTAACAGACAGTCTAACAAAAAATCAGGTGGCGGTATTATGATATGGATTAAAAATAGTTCAGAGACCAGTGACTATTACATGTTCAGTGATAACACCAATACTATAGATTGCATAACTGTGAAAATAAAGACAATCCTGGAACATATAACAATTGTTGGAGTGTGCAGACCACCAAACTCAAGTGCTGATGACAGAATAGTTGTGTAAGATCTTATCATAACCATATAGGTCCTTCTGTTCCATGTTGCAGCACTCATAACATGAGGGATTCCCTGCCTAGGTGACCCGAATGTCTGGCCAGTATGCCAAAAGACTTAAACTACTGCAAAGTATGTGAAACCTAGCACATAGGCTAGCAGCCAATGTAGGCCATAAAAGTGATGTCTGCACATCCCATCCTCAGAACTGAATGCCCCAGTCAGAGCACCAGCCCAAGAATAAGAGGTAAAAACAAAATATCATCCTAAGAAAAGCATGAACCAAGAGGTAAGGAGAGTGGGATAGAATACTGCAACAAGGAAAAGAAGGATATCTATTGTTATGTTAAGATCTTACAGAACTATTCTATGTCCTTCTATTCCCAAATTGCAGCACTCATAACATTAGGGAGAGTACCAAAGCTCATGAAACAGAAAGGAAAAGGGAGGTTGGTGCAGAGGAAGTCTCCATGAAACCATGCAGAATTGCCCTAGCAAAATCTGCTCTGGTTCTGGAGATAGTATCCAGCTTGTAATGCTTGGTGAAGGTGTGGACAGAAGACCATGTAGCTGCTTCCAGTATAGAGCCAGTGTCCAGGCCTTTGAAGAAGGTCCCAGAGGAAGCTACAGCAATAGTGGTATGAGCTGTTACTAAGGAAGAGTGTTTTTCCATGGAACACATAGCAGAAGGAAATGGCCTTAGAGATCCAAGTGGAAATATTATGTTTAGAAACAGGTTTTCCCAGTGCCCTGGGATGAAAGGAGACAAACATGCTTTGATTTCCTAATGGACCTGGTCTTGTCTAAGTAAAACCTGAGTTGTCTATGTACATCTAAATTATGTACTGTCGTTTGACTAGAATTTTGAGGGGAAGAAAAGAAGTTAGGTAAATGAATAAATTGGTTAAGGGACAAGTCATTAACCACTTTAGGCATGAAGGAGGGTTTAGTACAGAGTGAAACCCTATCCTTCTGAAAGATGAGAAATGATTGGGAAGCCATTAAGGCTTGAAGTTCAGAAACTCTTCTAGCAGAGGTGATGGCTACTAGCAAAATAGTCTTCCATGTGCAAAACTTCAAAGAAGCTTAGACTGCAGGCTCAAAAGGAGCATGAGTAAGCTTTTCCAGTACAAAATTCAAATTCCAGGGAGGAGGTACAGGTTTCTTGGAAGGTCTGATGTGAAGGATGCCTTTAAGAAACAGCTTAATGTCTATCCTGAAAGCTAAAGGTGGAAATAGAAGCAGACATGCAGAAATGGGGGATAAGTGGGCTTTAACAGAAGAGTAAGCCAATCCAGCCTTAAGTAGCTTACTCAAATAAGAACGGACTAGGGGAATGTCCACTGAAAATGGATCTAGCCATTTCTTAAGACACTGGATAGAGAGCATCTTCCATTTGCACAAGTAGGATTTCCTAGTATTGGGTTTCCTGGCCTCCTGCAGGACTAGAAGCACGTCCTCATAAAAAAGGTGTCAGAAAGGAATCAGAAGTCTGTCACCCGCAGAGTCAGGCTCAGAGATGTTAAATGTGGGTGGTTAAGAGATCCCTTGTCTTGTGTGAGAAGATCCACCCTGTGAGATAACTTGTGATGATTGCCCTTGGCTAACTGCAAAAGAAGAGGGAACCACTGTGTCTTAGCCAAAAGGGGGTCACCAACAAGATTTTTGGTTTGTCCTGCTGAATTTTCAGCAGAACCTTCTGAATGAGTGGAAAGAAAGAGGACTGCATAAAGAAACATCCCCTTCCATGAGAATGAATAGAGTGTTCACCTTCCGTACCAGGGTGTCTGGGACTTTGGCACAAAATTTTGAAGTTATCTGTTCAGGGGGGGATGCAAACATATCTATTTGAGGAGTACCCAACCAGTGGAGAATGTCCAGAAACACATCCTTGTAAAGCACCCATTTGTGGGATTGTGTCATGGACCTGCTTAGAGAGTCTGCCAGAACATTTTGAGCTGAAGGAATGTAAACAGCTAGTAATCCCCCAGGCCTGAAGTGGCATCCTGCACAGCAGGTATGACTTCCCCCCCCAGCTTGTTCACATATCAAAGGACTGTGGTGCTGGTTGTGAACAGTTTCAGGGGACCTACATGGACAGATGAATAGAGAGCTTGGAGAACAAGAATCAAAGCCTTCATCTCTTACATTGATATGTTGTTTCCTTATGGAGGGACACCAATGGCCTTCAACTTTTAAGTTCCCCAATGTCGCTCTCCACCCCATGTCTGAAGCATCTGTAAACAGCTCCTGCACAGGATGAGGGGCCTGTACAGGAAGACCTGGATTCAGAGATATTTGTTGAATCCACCAGTGCAACTCTATCTTTAGCCAGGGGAGAAAAGGAAGAACAAACTCCAGAAGTTGAGCACGTTGGCACCAGAGTGTTTTCAGATACAACTGGAATGTTCACATGTGAAGTCTGCCTAAGGGTAACATAGGGATAACAGATGCCATGAACCCTAGCATTCTGAGAAACTCTCTGCCTGCCACTAAAGTTAAAGGAAGCAACTATTGGAAGTTGGTCAGCAGAGACTGCATTTTTTGCAGAGGGAGAAAGGCCATCATAAGATCTGTCATTATCCTGTAACCAAGGAAAACCTGATACAGAGAAGGGTTGAGGGAAGAACTGCTGTTATAGTTGACAGTGAACCCCAGGCTTTGAAGCAGAGATAGGGTGATTTGAAAGTTCTGTTGCTAAATCTCTGGATTGTTTGCTTGAATAAGCAGGTCATCCAGGTAATGGTAAATAAGAATTCCGTGAAGTCTGCAATAGGCAATGATAGGAGCCAAGCATTTTGTGAATACCCGTGGAGCCATGGAGAGTCCAAAGGGCAAAGCACAAAACTGAAAATGAGAGGAAGTAACAGAAAATGTAAGAATTTCCTGAACAGAGGATGAATGGGGATATGATGATATGAATCCTTGATGTAGGGACATCCATTTATAAGAGGTTATAGTACCTCTTCTGCAATTCTGAAACTTGTAAGCTTTCCCACTTGAAAAAGTCTCTCATCCTTGAGATTGTTTCTCCAAAGGAGATGTCTTCCTCAGGGGAGTTACTACCATTAGAATCAACTTCAGAGGAAGCATAACCCAAGGGGGAGTCAATTTGTGCTGAGTAAGCCAGAGACTCATCTGAGGAAGAAACTTCTTCTTCAGAGGCCCCCTGTTCCATAGCAGAGCTCCTAGGTAAGGGAGGAGGAACTGGAGTAGGAGGTCGAAAGAAGGAAGGTCTTAGTGCTAGAAAAGCATTAAGGATTCCCTGAGAAAAGGTATGCTAGTCTGGGGAAGTATCCTGAGAGGTGGAAACATGGTTTTGTTTTTGTTTCCTTTTAATGGGAGGCTCTACCCTAGGCTGAGATGGACGGGCTGATGTAGGCCTATGTTCTGGCACAGATGTCAGACTGTCTTCAATGGGTAGGCTAGGATAAGTACTGTGAGAGACATCCAAAGAAGTGACCCGTGGTTCCCCCTTACCATCCTGAATGGACATCTGTGAGACCTCTGCAGATGTGCTACAAGAACTCTCCTTAACAGCTTCCAAGCCAGTACCTGCTGCAGGAAGAGACCCAGGCACAGCACGGACCTCTGGGCCTTCACTGGCCTTGAGATGGACATCCAGGTTCAAAGGTGCAGCAGAAGATTCAGGCCAAACCTTTTGTACCTTTTTCTTTGGAGGCTCACCAGACAGACCAGCCATACCCTCCATTGTAAGCTCTAGTCACTTGAGTCTCTGATTCTTGAAGTAGATGTTCAGGGCAGAAAGATGACTGCAGAGCATCTTAGGGATAAACACCTGACAAACAGCACAAGCCTTATAGTTGTGAGTGGACCTCTGACAGAAAATTTACTGATCGTGGTTATCTTTGTGCGGAATTTGTCTTCCGCAATGGCACTTGCCTTCCTTGGATGACATTAACCTCGAAAAACATGCAGTAGCAAAAAACACAATTAAATTTCCCAATGGGACACTTACCTGAAACAACAACCACTTGGCAATCAGACGAACGGTAGTAGATGGCATTTGGACTGGCAACAGAAAAGTTCTGAGGATAGTATGTGCAAATGTCACTTTTATGGCCTACACTGGCTGCTATCCTATGTGCAGCATCGCGTGTACCTTGCAGTAGTTTAAGTCTTTCGTATACTGGCTGGATGTTCGGGTCACCTAGGCAGGGAATATCTCATGTTATGAGTACTGCAACATGGGAATAGAAGGACATCTGGAGGAATTCATACATTTCTTGCACGAAACACAGAAGAAAAGAATAATAGTGGCTGGGGACTAAAATTTACCAGAAACAGACTGGAATAATATTGATTCAACAACATTAGTAAGAACATTTTTCACAACGTATATTCAAGAACAATTGCTTCAGATTATAAAAAATACTACCGGGGAACGGAACATACTAGGCAGTGACTGTGTTTCTAAAGAAATTACTGTTACTTCACATCAACTTTTACTACCGTTGATATGCAGTGACCATGGGGTTATAAAGGTTAATTTCTTGCTAGAGATTTCTGCCAAACTGAAATCTAAACCAATGCACAGAAGATTAATTGCAGATTATTTGGAAGCAAAACAGTCTCTATGTAAAACTAATTGGAGTTATGCGTTCAGTGGAAAAACTTCAGAAGGAATGTGGAAAGATTTGAAAGTGAAATTCACTGAGTGCAAAAAATAAAAAAAAATGTTTAACATCAGGATCTAGGCATACAACATCAGGGTGATATATTTCCATCAGAACAAGATACCTGATTAAGGTGGGAGACAAGAAAAATATATGAAATGGAAAAGAGGTGGAACTAATACTTTGAAAACTTAAATAAACAAGGTGGACAAACAAATTAACCATAGTGTGACACAAGATCAAGAAAAAAATGAAAGAAAATGTATGTAAAGAAATCGAGCATAATAGAAAACCATTTTACAGATACATAAAATATGGAAGGAGTAAAGACATACAAATTGATAAGCTCTGTGTAGATTCTAAAATTTATTCTCAGACCCTATGAAAAACAGTTTGGCTCCACAAGGGGGGTGTTAAGTTGTTCTACTGGCATTCAGGTAACCTCTGATACAGAAATCAATTCAGATTATATTGCAAAAGAACTATGCAAACTGGATCCAAACAAACCACAGGAAGGAGACGGAATTTGTAATGACGTGAGAACATCAGCAATAACTTATAGTACCATTATATCTATTATTTACGAGGTCATATAACTATAGGGAGATTCCTCAAGATTACACACATGCGCTTATTAAACATGTCTTTAAAGGAGATGGGAGTAGGGCAAACTCAGAGTCATACAGATCCTTAAGTCTACTTTCATATTGTGGAGAAATAATGGAGAAAGTAGTATTGGATAAGTTACTGTCAATTGGAAAGGTTGGGACTTGAAACCATATATCAGTATACATATGTTAACAGTAGATCTATTGCCACCTGTGACATGATGTTCTATAACAATATAACAGCAGCTATGAATGACAAATTGTGCTATGATGTAATTTATATAGATTTAACTTCAGCATTTGACAGGGACATTCACAAAACATTGATCAATAAATTACAACAACTAGGTATTGATTTCCTCTTGATAAGATGGATAGTCGCATGGCTTATAAATTGGACAAGGCAAGTATCATACAGCAATTGAACAGGTGAAATTCTTGGTTACAGTCAGGGTGTCCCCCAGGGGTCTTTCTTAGGCCGTTACTTAAGACATACCTTATTGATCTGAGATGTTCTATGGTCAGTATGCAGATGACCTGAAATTGGGTAATCTAATTACATGTGTTAGAGACATGGAATGTCTGCAAAAGAACTTGACTAAATTGACCATTTGGGGACAGCAGAATAACATGCTGATAAATACATCAAAAACTAAGCATAAGAGATCTGGGAGACAAATTGAAAGGTGAATATTTAATAAAGCACATAGGGATTGAAACTGTAGATTAATTTAAGGAACTGGGTATATGGGTAGATCCAGCTGTGAGTTTTTCTAATCACATTAACCAATTGGTTAATGATAGCTATAGAACTACAGGTTGTATAAAAAGATTTATAAAGTCTAGGAAATCAGAAACGATTACGTCATTGTTTGTTAATTATATTAAAATCAAACTTGAGTATGGAATAACAAAATGGAAAAAAAGAAGTTATGTACTCACCATAACATTCCATCTGTGTTGTCCATTTTCATTATTCTTCAACCAAGGGGTTCAGATTCAATCTTTGGATTCAACTCGGCCACTTTCTAAAGCTTCTAGGATCTGAATTTTGAGCTCCTCCCTTAACCACAATCCCCCTGACCACTACAACACCTCAGATTCTGTATGCTGCTATTATGTACATTATATATATATAATACAATAACAATGTTATGACAGAAAAGTGATAGCTGATAGATCAGGAGCTCAAACAAGAACTATGGTACCTAACAACACTTCCGTTAGGTCTCTCCCAAGGAGAAGGACAAGGGGAACGAGGAAGAGAAGTTGAGGAAGAATGAAAATGGACAACACAGATGGAACATTATGGTGAGTACATAACTTTTTTATCTGATGTTGTCATTTTCATTCGTTCTTCAACCAATGGGACAGAGTCCCCAGCTACAGTACCCTAGGGTGGCCCTCATGGAAAAATATTCCAGAGCACCATGAAACCAAAGGTAGATCTATTCCTGGAGATGATAATTTGTAATGTGTAATAAAGGTATGAGAATTTGACCAAGAGGCAGCTGGACAAATATCATCAATAGAGGCTCTTGACCAAAAGGCTGCTGAAGTAGACATTGATCTAGTTGAATGTGCCTTCAATTGTTTATATAATGCAATACCTTTCAAAGAACAGACATAGGAAATTAAATCTGTTATCCACTTAGCCAAGGCAATGTTTGAGACCGGTCTTCCCATTCACATTTTAGAGAAGGATTTGTTCAGATTTTCTGAAAGCTTTTATTCTATCCAGGTAAAAATCCAATCGTCTATGTACATCAAGAAGATGAAGGGTATATTCTCCTTTATTTTCAAATTCAGGGAAAAAAACTGGTAAATTGATGACCTGATTGATTTTATTTTCAGAGGCATCTTTTGGTAGAAAAGAAGGATTTGTGAGTAAGGTAACTCTATCTTTGTGAAAAATCAAATACGGTGGTTTGGAAGATAGTGCTTGTAGTTCCGATACTGCAGAGGTTATAGCTACCAAAAACACAGTTTTCCAAGAAAATAAGGGATCACCAAACAATGACAATACATCAAAGGAAGCACTGATGAATGATGCCTGGAAAGGTTCCGTGAAGTCACATAACTGCATCCAGGCATGTCTGCTTATGGCTACACCTAAACTAGCTGCCCTCAAGTACCCTCTGCGGTATGCGACATTAACCTCATGGACGCATTTGAGATGGACTGTAGGGTACCCATTCCCGAGGAAAAGGTTTTCTGTTCCTTTGCAGTCATGGGCCCTGGGACAGAATTAGAGTTCCTTTATTAACTCCCTCTGTAAGCTTTCTTTTTAAATACCTTTATTAAATTATCACTTGTGACACAAGCAAGTTTACATTTACAAAAAGAGTAATCAAACTATTAACAAATTAACACTAACAAACATTATAGTTCACATATATCATATAACCTAAGCAACATTACATAAATTATTCAATTCCATCCCTTTTTTTAAACAAGAAACATCTTTATTAAGCCATCACTTATGACATAAACAATCATACATTTATATAAATGAAAACAAACCAAACTAACACAATCCTAGTTGCAAGCATTTTACAGCACAAACCATACTGACACATTCCCAGTTGAAAACATTATACGTCACTTATAATCTACCCAATCATTTTCAATCAAACACTGACACAGTTCATTTAAGTCCTGTCTTCTTTTAAACTTCATTCCTCCCCTGTATGTACTGTTCCCACAATTCCCATTTTTTCCTACGTAGTTTGCTCCTACCCTTTTCTAAAGATCTCGATTTTGGTTCCTTTATCTCTGTTATAGTCACTACTTCTAATATAGTTGGTTAAGATTTTGATTTCCATTTCTGTAATTTCTTTATTTGGCAGCCACCATTATTACACTCAGCAGGGCCTCACCATGTTTAGGCAATTCCATTTCTGTATCATATCTCAGAAAATCATCTCCCATGTTACATCAATGCGCCCACCCAGCATCTCCGCAGAGAATCCTTAAAGTCTGCCAATCCACTGCACCCCCAGAAAATATGTTCCCAAGTACCTCTTTCTACCCTGACATACCAACATTTGCTCTCTACCTGAGGAAAAATTCTTTGAAGTCTACTTGGGGTATAAAATATTTATGTAAACATTTCTTATCAAAAATCCTAAATCTTCTAGATTTTGTTGCATATTTTGGTGACCTACATATATCCTCCCATTGTTTCTTTGTGAAATGCTTATCCAATCTCTCTTCCTAATCCTCTATAACATTCTCTGATTGATTGTTATAGTTATCATGCAATATTTTATATGCTTTACTAATTATTCCTTTATTAAAGGCAGCTTCTGTTCTACATTCTACTAAAACTTTACCAGTACTGGTCTTTCATTTAGGACCCCCTACTTCTTTCTATTTGCCTATACTCAGATATCAATCCTTGATAGGGAAGGCAATCTCTAACCTGCAGACCAAATAATCCTTGGCCTCTTCCCATTCTATTATCTTTCCTTCTCTAGTTATTTCCTCCCAACACCTTGGTTCCTTTGCCAATTTTTTCCAATAAATTCCAGCCCCTCTTGCCTATTGTCTATATCCCTACTTGCAGTCATCCCTACTGGCAGAATCTCCATTCTCTGTTCCCATGTTGGCTTAGTTCTTAGAATAATTTCTGTTACTTTATGAATATAATTTTCTGTATGATGTTCTCCTTAAAGGCCTGCATCAAAAATCCCAGTCTCTCCTTGTTTCTTGAGCTTCCCTCCTCTTTCAACATCTTCCCTTTCCACTCTGAATTATAGTTTTATGCTCATGCTATGCATAGCAGCCTTAACTGAAACACCCCTTCAAGTTGGGTAATCCAAATCCGCCCTGTTCTACTGCAAGAATCAGCTTATCCCACTTGGCTCTTCCCATCTTCCCTTCCTAGACAAAGTCCTCTCTTTATTAATTGCTATCCACAACTTTTCCTCTGGTCTATAAAATATGCCTGACTTGTGTATAAGACTAAAGGGACTAAAAACATTTTGATTGATTGTATCTTACTACCCATGTCCATATAACAAAGCTTCCATTTTCTCAGTTTTTGTATTATCTTTTGTTTAGTCTCTTCCCACATATCCTTAGCTGCTAAACCAGAATAATGTTTAATTCCTACTCCTAAATACTTCATTTTATCATGTTTTTGTATCCTGAAAAGATCTGAAACTGTCTCAAAATGTTCCACAACACTGCAATGTCTCTTTCTGGTTTTCTCAGGTATAAAATAATATCATCTGCAAATACAGCCAGCTTTTATTGACTACCATACCAATTACATCCTTGAATTTCTGAGTCCCTTATTTTCTTTGCCAGTGGTTCTAAATATAACTGCAAAAAACATAGAGGAAAGAAGACTTACCAACAAAAATGGTATTTTCTTAAATTCTGCTTCCCTGTGCATCATCAATGTTCTGTTAATGTTGTCAAATGTTTGCCTCCCCTCCACAAAACCACACTGATTCATATCTATCGATTTTGGCATTACTTCTGTCATTCTTTTAGCCAGGTTAGACATGAAGACTTTATAATCATGGTTTAGTACTGAAATGGGCCTGTATGAAGCTGGGTCTGATAGATCTTTACCCTCATTAGGCATTACAGCTACCACTGCTTTCTTCCAGGAAGTTGGTACTTCTCCTCCTCTAAAAATACTGTTAAACAAATCCTTCCCTCCTAGCTTCCAAACTTCCACAGGAATACCATCTATTCCTGGGGGCTTTCCTGTAGACTGGTTTATACATTACAATTTCTATCTCATCTCCTCCTATCCTAACTGTTAGTAATTGTGCCTCAACTATCTCTAACCTTGGCATATTTAATTATTCGATAAACATTTACATTTGTATCTTTTCTTGATTTCCTTATTTCTCTGCTTTATACAAACTTTCATAGAATTTCCAAAATATTTCTAATACCTCTACAGGATCTCTTATTACCTTCCTTGTTATAGGCTCCCTAAGACTGGCCACAGCCCTTTCTACTTTCTGTTGCCTGAGTTGTTGTGTTAAACATTTTTGTGCTCCCTTGTTATTATCAAAAAAAAAAAAAAAGGTTGCTTAACAGCAATCCTTCTAAACTCATGCATATTATTAAGGTAATCCCTTATTTTCTGCTTAGCATTCTGCAGTTGGTCCTCTTTTTGTTCTGTGAGATTCCCCCTATTCTGCAATACTTTAACATTTGTCAGTCCCTCTTACTTCTTAACCATAGCTCCCTTTCTTTTATTTCCACTCTATTTTTAAACTCCACCTTAATTTTATCCCACTCCCTAGCTATATTTTCAGAAGAAAATTCTGTTCTCTCTAATAGCTCCTGAATAATCTCCACTACCCATTCCTTAAATTCCTCTCTTTTCAAAAGATAGGTGGAAAATGCCAGTGTCTCATTTTTTTATTTCGTTACCCTGTGTTTTTATTTTAATTATTGACACATGATCTGAAATAGTTATTGGGTGTGTATCAAGACCTTCAATTAAATGCACATGTTCCTGTGAAATGTAAATTCTGTCTAGCCTAGCCCAGTTTTTATATCTTGGGGAATAATATGTAAATTCACTCTGAACTCCTATTACTGAATACACATCTTCCATACCAAATATTTTTATAAATTTCTTCAAAAATCTACCTTCCTTGGTATTCTTTCCCTTCTAGGACCCCCGGCATGTGTTCACTGTTGCAAATCACATTCCAGTCCCCACCTATAAGTAATATTCCTTGCTGAAAACTGATTATTTCTCCTAGACTTTTCTTATGCTCCATTATAGCACTTTTAGGTGGAATATAAATATATGCCAATGTAATCCTCCTCCCTTCCCTGTAGCCCCTTAGCACTACAAATCTGCCATTATTATCTTTCTATATCTTCTTCTATGCCTATTGGAGCTCCTCTTGCAATTAATATAAGTACTCCTCTTTCCATTTGTCCAGGGTATTCCACTGAATAACCATCCTGAAAACCTTTCTTTATGAAATTCAGACGTTCAGTTCGTTCTAAGTGTGTCTCCTGTAACATAGCTAGATTGGACTCTACATTTTTAACATAGTTCATTATGCTTTCTTTTTTGTATTTATCTGTGAAACCGTTAACATTTAAAGACATTACAGAAAGAATCATTGCATTAAAATGTATTATTCCACTTTTTATGTACAACACCTTTTTTGTTAAATGTCTAGTTCCAGCTTTTGTGTTACATGCATACACTGTTTGACAGGTTTAACTTTTATGCAGTTGTTTCTTGTCATATCCATTTCAGCCTATATCACATCTTACAAAACTTTAATTTTATTGAAAGCCCTCAAAAAAACACCGCTGATACCCCCTAAAACCTATAAACTTAATACTAGCACATAGAACTATGTACATCTTCAAATACTGAAGTTTTACCTTCCTCCCTCCAAACGGGAATAAAAGTCCCACACTGAAAGCCACACTCATAGATTTGGGTTAACCTAAAAGAAAGGTTAGGTATGCTAAGATGCATGGTGCAACCTGTGGTTCTACTAAGTCCTAATTGGTTTTGTCTTTTTTTCATACCTCTCCCAGCTAGGAAAACCCCTGAATGATTTCAGGGAACATTATCTCCTAGTCAATTTCTCTTCTCAGTTTTTTTCAGCCAATCACTCTCCACCAGACTGTTTCCATGGCAGTATGAGAACCAAGCAGCCAGTTTATCAGAATCTTTCCATGGAAACATGAAGACCAGTTGCAGAATTGCTACTGGGCATAAATGTATTTGCTAGAAAAAAACATCATAATATTCTATATTCATTTTCATTTACTTGCTTACTCTTAAAATCTGTTACTAAGTCAATCTAAGGTCATTTCCCCATGCAACAATGTGAAAAAGCACATTTTTTTCTTTTGTCATACTCTTTTAAACAGGCTTTTTTTCAGTGTACTGCCTACACTTCTTAAAACTGAACAGGAAGAAAGAGAGAAGAGAAACAAAGAACAGTAGCACCTGTTTACAATCCTCATTACACTTAGAAATAACTAAGAAACTTTATTTTATAGCATGCAAGGAAAAGCATACACCGCAAAAATAGTGCTAGTAAAAAAAAAAATCCTTACTTACAGTTAACTTTCTCTCTCCTCTTCATCTCCTCAAAGCATTTTTTGAACATTAATGGCATGAAGTAAGGATTATGCTTTGGAGACCCCCACAAGTAAAAAAATCCTTACTTACAGTTAACTTTCTCCCTCCTCTTCCTCTCCTTAAAGCATTTTTTGAACATTAATGACATGAAGTAGGGAGTATGCTTTGGAGTCCCCCACAGGTCCAACAAATGTATTTATTTATTTGTTTGCTTGTTTATTTTTTTCACATTCATTAACCGGGTTGGTACAGCTGAGTTACAAAAAACTCATTTTCAGCGGAGACCCAAGAAGAAATGCTCCAATAACTTCTACAGCAATAAAAAGTAAAAAGAAACATACATAAGATAAAATAAGAGTAAAAACAGAAATACCAGTATACAGAACAAATTATAGTTGTCACATAAGAAAGCGTGAGTACTAAAAATATAAACATACAAACAGTTTAGTCAACAGTGCTGAAAAGCTAGCATGTTCTAACATTTACAAGAATTACAATAATGCCAAGACACTTCCTAAGAAGAGGTTATAGAATGTGACTAGACAGAGGTATACAGGAGGTTAAGTGGGGTGACTGTAGTAACAGATCTTGGAGTTAAGCAGGTGATCTTTTAGTGTCTTTTTAAAGTTGTTGGCATGAGTTATACTTCTGATATGTAATGGGAGTTTGTTCCAGCTTTAAGAGAGACAGAGTATTTATAAAGGTTTTTGCCTATATTTTTACAGGGTTTATAGGTCAGTAGTAAAAGTTAGCTGGAACTACAAAGAGGACAATTGGGGGTGTAATAGGACAGAAGTTTGGAAAGTGATGGGCAGGTAGTAGGGTTACTGAGAAGGGAGTGAGCAGTTTGGAGTTGAGTGAGAGTAAGTTGATGTGGGAGTTCAAGCCAGTGAAGTTTCTGTAGGGCCAAGCAGTGGTGGGAGTAGGGATGATTTACAGCAAATCTAGCAACTTTATTGTATGCTGATTCAGGTTTGTGAATAAGGGAAAACTGTAGGTTAGTCAGGATAGCAGCAACAGAGTAGGGTGGGTAGTAAGAAAGTTTCAGAAAGGGCATGTTTGGATTCTGCACTAAGGTATTTTCTATTTCTGTAAAGTAGACCTAATTTTTGATGGGTTTTTTTGATGCTTTGTTGGACATGTAGGTCAAATTCTAGTTGATCATCAATAATGGTGCTGAGGAGTTTAGTTTGTGTTTCACCTTTTATAATAGTGTTGTTGAAAGAAGAGACTGAAAAGGTAGATTTACAGTGGGAGAGGGAGTTAGGCAGAAAAAGGAGGAGCTTTGTTTTATTGGGATTGAGGATGAACTGATTGTCATTGAGCCATCTTTCTACAGAAGAAAAGAAGTTTTGTGTAGTAGTTAACAGGTCTGTCAAGTTTTCAGAGACAGATATCAATCTGGAGTCATCTGCATATTGGATGACAGAGGAGTGACTGCAAGACGTATGGGGGTTATTAGTAAAGATGTTGAATAGCAAAGGGCCAAGGATGGAGCCTTGAGGTACCCCAATTTGGATAGAGAGGAAAGGGGAGCAAGAGTTACGCCATCTAACTGATTGTTGTCTGTTAGAGAGGTAGCTGGAGAACCAGTTGAGGGCAGTGTAAGAGAGGTTGAGATGGGATAGTTTGGAGAGGAGTAGAGAGTAAGAAACAGTGTCAAAGGCTTTAAATACATCGAGGAACAGGAAAGATACAAGTTTGTTGTCTCTGGCCATAGCAACAGTTTCAGAGAAGGAAATAAGGGCAGTGGAGGTGCTGTGTTTAGGGTGAAACCCATGTTGTGTAAGAGTGAGGAAATTTTCTTGGATAAGATATGTAATTAGTTGAAAATGGATACATTTTTCTAGGATTTTAGACAGAGGAGAGAGGATAGCAATGGGTCTGAAGTTGCTAGGTTCAGTTGAATTACAACCCTTGTGTAGAGGTATAGTGAAGAAAGATTTCCAGAGCTCAGGAAATATGGATTCTTGAAAGGATCTATTAATTAAAACAGAAACAGGAAAAGCAATACAGGTAGCAGCTATTTTAAGGAATTGAGGAGGAAGGTTGTCATATTCTAAAAATGTCCAATATTTCCAGATTTTCTTGTTCTGTTATATTTCACACGTAACAATTATTGCATTGTAATCCCACACTGCTACTGGTTTTATTAATGTTCATCTCTATTTCCCATATCCTGTCTCTGTTTCATTTCCAATGTACACTCGATTCTTCTAGTCAACTTTCACGCTCCTTTCCTTCACTCCAACATTTTCCGTTTAAACACTAGAAAAAAATTCAGTGGTATGGTCTCTTAGTGGTCTTTATTACCAGAAGAACAAGAAGCAGAATATCGTTCTGTTTCACAACTCACTTTTTGTTGAACAAACTTTTGTATTTCCTACTTAGCATGTACTTCATCAAAAAATTAGTTTGTCCCTCCAGGGAAGAATACTTTGAAAACAGAAAACAGCTAGGTACAGCAGTTTGAATCTCACACCTGGGTCTCAACATTTCCTGAAGAGATCGCACGCTGATGGACCTCCTGCATATCCACAAAACAAACAGTACCATAATTACCCATTCTAAAGACTTAAACCTTGCCTGTTATATAAATAGGACCTGCTGGAGAGATAGGTATGTATCACAGAGACTACCCTGTCTGTGTAACAGGTTCCCCGTCCATGTGAAGCACAGTTCCTCCCTAATCCAATTCAAGTGCAACATGGACAACTGGATGGAAAACCAAAAATTCAACCCTGGTTTGGCACCTATGTCTCTGCTGCAAACAGGTAACCTGTAAATGGTTCACTCCCAGGCCCAAGCTTACACTTATCAAAGGTAACAGAATTCGTCAGAGTTGGGATGCATGGCTAGGCTTAAAAAGGCCCTTGTGATCGTTGGCCTAGTAAACACCTATGAACCTATGAATACATTTTCTTCTTTTCTACCTGATGTACAATGAGTAATCATTCTCCACAAACATTCTGCTGTCTCCCACTTTTAGAACTTTGGCCTTCTGCCACAGTTTTGTCAAAATCAACTCCTTCCGCTGGTAGGATTGCATATTTCCTATTAAAGGTCTAGGATGCATTCTCATAGCCAGGTTTGGAACATACACACGATGTACTCTAATGACTCCTTCTGTGGAATACCAGTCCAGTTGCTTATTTGCGCTTTCATAAAGTTAATGCAGTCTGTTCCTTCCAGCTTCTCTGGTATAGCTGAAAATCTCAGGTTTTCCCTATGTGCTCTGTCCTCTAATTCGATTATTATTTTTTAAACATATCTTTCTGAGCAGTCTCATATTCAGCCAGCCTTTTCTTCATTTTGATCTCTAATCTTTGCAGCTTTATAACCTCATCTGAATATTTGCTGAAAGCTTCTTCTATTTTTTCCTGCCTTTTGTTGTTTGTGTTGATATACTCCATTAGCGTTTTGTTTATTTTAACCAGGTCTGGGATCAGTTGTCTGATATTTTCTTGTAGGTTATTGGAATTCATGTCTGGAGGTTGCATTGCTTTTTGCTGAACAGCTGCAGAACTTTCCCCAGTCAGTTTTTCTTCCTCACTTTTTGTAGCTGATTTTTTTCCAAGTCCTCTGTATTTCTTCTTTCCTGGCATCCAGGTAGTACATTTACTAGCCAGTTATTGAAATTTGCCCACAAACACAAGTCCACTGGCCTTCTTTGCTGCGTTTCTGTTTTCACACTGAGAGAGCTACAGTTAAGCTGTTACTCAATGTGCAGCCATCTTGGAAGTCCAAGTCCATCTGTAATCTGGTGAAGTGTGCCAGGTAATTCAGTGTTCACAATGCGAAAGTTGGTGATACATAGACCCACTTCCCAAATCTGCCCAAAGCCCTAGACTCCCTCTAAGGGGGATTAATAGTGGAGCACTGTTCCACAAGCTCCTTCTTCATA